>NC_143044.1:55067500-55085000 GCF_057628025.1 Oncorhynchus mykiss | reverse complement strand
TGACCCTAGTAGTACCTCTATACTGTAACTTTATATCAGAGGTCAGGGTTAGTAGCAGTACCTCTATACTGAGTGTTTATATCAGAGGTCAGGTTTTGTAGTAGTACCTCTATACTGTAACTTTATATCAGAGGTCAGAGGTCAGGGTTAGTAGTAGTACCTCTATACTGTAACTTTATATCAGAGGTCAGAGGTCAGGGTTAGTAGTAGTACCTCTATACTGTAACTTTATATCAGAGGTCAGAGGTCAGGGTTAGTAGTAGTACCTCTACACTATAGCGTTTATATCAGAGGTCAGAGGTCAGGGTTTGTAGTAGTACCTCTATACTGTAACTTTATATCAGAGGTCAGACGTATACTGTAGCGTTTATATCAGAGGTCAGAGGTCAGGGTTTGTAGTAGTACCTCTATACTATAACTTTATATCAGAGGTCAGAGGTCAGGGTTAGTAGTAGTACCTCTATACTGTAACTTTATATCAGTGGTCAGAGGTCAGGGTTTGTAGTAGTACCTCTATACTGTAACTTTATATCAGAGGTCAGACGTATACTGTAGCGTTTATATCAGAGGTCAGAGGTCAGGGTTTGTAGTAGTACCTCTATACTATAACTTTATATCAGAGGTCAGAGGTCAGGGTTAGTAGTAGTACCTCTATACTGTAACTTTATATCAGAGGTCAGAGGTCAGGGTTTGTAGTAGTACCTCTATACTGTAACTTTATATCGGAGGTCAGACGTATACTGTAGCGTTTATATCAGAGGTCAGAGGTCAGGGTTAGTAGTAGGTTATCACAGAGGGACCTCAAATGGTTGGTCTCCCTGCTTCTCTTTGAGTTTCACTGGCTTGGAGCTAACAAGGAGTGTGTGTGTGTGTGTGTGTTTATCAGGACTCCCGAGTGGCGTAGCAGTCTAAAGCACTGCATCTCAGTGCTAGAGGCATCACTACAGACACTCTGGTTTGAATCCAGGCTGTATCACAACCGGCCGTGATTGGGAGTCCCATAGGGCGGCGCACAATTGGCCGAACGTCATCCGGGTCTGGCCGGGGGTAGGCCGTCATTGGAAATTAAGAATTTGTTCTTAACTGACTTGCCAAGTTAAATAAAGGTTCAATTAAAAAAAGAATATCAAACACACACAATCATCTAACCCCCTCAACCCCCTCTGTCCATCCCTACTTCCATGTGGGGCGGCAGGGTAGCCTAGTGGTAAGAGTGTTGGACCAGTAACTGAAAGGTTGCAAGTTCAAATCCCAGAGCTGACAAGGTACAAATCTGTCGTTCTGCCCCTGAACAGGCAGTTAACCCACTGTTCCTAGGCTGTCATTGAAAATAATAATTTGTTCTTAACTGACTTGCCTAGTTAAATAAAGGTACAATATTGTTAGTGATGTTTCTCTCTTTCTTTCTCTTGACCTGGGAAACAGCTTTAATGGGTGTTTATTTATTTGGCCCCAAATCCCCTTTATCACAACAGTGTGTCCCAAATGGCACCTTATTACCCTGCTTTTCATTTGCGCTCTGATCCAAAGTAGTGCACTACATAAAGAAGAGGCTTACATTTGGGAAGCAGTTCAGGTATCCATGTCAGAAGGCCTGGAGGGGAGGATAGTTGAGGAAGGGTCAGTCTCAGGTCAAGCTTTTGGCACGTTGTTGACTCAGCCTACCCCCCCGAGCCTCTCTACTGACCATCTTTACCTCCAACCCTCCAGCCCTATCTAGGGGGAGGCAAATCAGATCAACCATGTCCCAGTGTCCTCACCCTTTCTGGGGCTGATGTCCTACAAACAGCCCCTCTGGCTCTTCTAGAGCTCTGGGTGAAACATATAGAAGGGTTGATGAACGGCAGAGAAACAGAAAGAGATGCTGATTCTCCCCATATGGAGATTTGGTGGTGTTTGAATGCATGAAATTGGCTTTCCAACAGTGCCATTTCACAAACCGGCCTGGTAAATTCTCCTGGTCTTTGTAAGGGGTTTTCACGCATAATGGGTTAAGCCAGAGAGGATTCCAAACGTGTCCAAATTGAATTATTTCAATTGAAAGGAGAGAGAGAGAGAGAGAGAGAGGAAGAGAAAGAGGGAGCGCTTCATTCTTATTCGTCTGGGTGAATTTACATGTTTAAAAATGGACAGAAATGAATGAGATTAAGTAACACACACACACACTCACACACACACTATACTAAAGGCAGTGGATGGCAGGAGAGAGAGATAAGACTACCAGATAGGCTGGAGCCATATGTTGTTCATACCGTATACCGGGGTAGGATTTTGCAAAACTGTTGAAAAAAAAAAAATATATATATATATATATTATTTAAATGTTTATTTATTTTTGGAGCATGGGGGATGGAAGGTATAAGTATAACTATAATATATCTAAGATGTGTCTAATAAAGGATGTCCAGCTCAGTGCTCCAGCTACGTATGTGGTCTGCTAACTTGCTAAGTGGCTAGATGTCCAGATCCAAGCTTATTGGTCACAGCAGAGACATTCCATCCCTTCCTGGAGCAACATCCCTGTTGTGTCAATTGTTTTGTTGGTCATAAATAAATGGGGCATTTTCCAGTAATACCGTCTACCCTGAAACAGAAACGCTATGACGGTATGAACGCCTGTATACCTCCCAACCTTACTACAGGACAGTCCACTAGTGTCACCAGTCCAACATCTAGACCCCCAGTTCCCCTCAGATACCGCCCAACCTTACTACAGGACAGTCCACTAGTGTCACCAGTCCAACATCTAGACACCCAGTTCCCCTCAGATACCGCCCAACCTTACTACAGGACAGTCCACTAGTGTCACCAGTCCAACATCTAGACCCCCAGTTCCCCTCAGATACCACCCAACCTTACTACAGGACAGTCCACTAGTGTCACCAGTCCAACATCTAGACCCCCAGTTCCCCTCAGATACCGCCCAACCTTACTACAGGACAGTCCACTAGTGTCACCAGTCCAACATCTAGACCCCCAGTTCCCCTCAGATACCACCCAACCTTACTACAGGACAGTCCACTAGTGTCACCAGTCCAACATCTAGACCCCCAGTTCCCCTCAGATACCACCCAACCTTACTACAGGACAGTCCACTAGTGTCACCAGTCCAACATCTAGACCCCCAGTTCCCCTCAGATACCGCCCAACCTTACTACAGGACAGCCAACTAGTGTCACCAGTCCAACATCTAGACACCCAGTTCCCCTCAGATACCGCCCAACCTTACTACAGGACAGTCCACTAGTGTCACCAGTCCAACATCTAGACCCCCAGTTCCCCTCAGATACCACCCAACCTTACTACAGGACAGTCCACTAGTGTCACCAGTCCAACATCTAGACCCCCAGTTCCCCTCAGATAACGCCCAACCTTACTACAGGACAGTCCACTAGTGTCACCAGTCCAACATCTAGACCCCCAGTTCCCCTCAGATACCACCCAACCTTACTACAGGACAGTCCACTAGTGTCACCAGTCCAACATCTAGACCCCCAGTTCCCCTCAGATACCGCCCAACCTTACTACAGGACAGTCCACTAGTGTCACCAGTCCAACATCTAGACACCCAGTTCCCCTCAGATACCGCCCAACCTTACTACAGGACAGTCCACTAGTGTCACCAGTCCAACATCTAGACCCCCAGTTCCCCTCAGATACCACCCAACCTTACTACAGGACAGTCCACTAGTGTCACCAGTCCAACATCTAGACCCCCAGTTCCCCTCAGATACCGCCCAACCTTACTACAGGACAGTCCACTAGTGTCACCAGTCCAACATCTAGACCCCCAGTTCCCCTCAGATACCGCCCAACCTTACTACAGGACAGTCCACTAGTGTCACCAGTCCAACATCTAGACCCCCAGTTCCCCTCAGATAACGCCCAACCTTACTACAGGACAGTCCACTAGTGTCACCAGTCCAACATCTAGAACCCCAGTTCCCCTCAGATAACGCCCAACCTTACTACAGGACAGTCCACTAGTGTCACCAGTCCAACATCTAGACCCCCAGTTCCCCTCAGATACCGCCCAACCTTACTACAGGACAGTCCACTAGTGTCACCAGTCCAACATCTAGACCCCCAGTTCCCCTCAGATACCGCCCAACCTTACTACAGGACAGTCCACTAGTGTCACCAGTCCAACATCTAGACCCCCAGTTCCCCTCAGATACCGCCCAACCTTACTACAGGACAGTCCACTAGTGTCACCAGTCCAACATCTAGACCCCCAGTTCCCCTCAGATACCGCCCAACCTTACTACAGTACAGTCCACTAGTGTCACCAGTCCAACATCTAGACCCCCAGTTCCCCTCAGATAACGCCACAACCGTTCATTTATCAGCATATTTATATATAAATACACACTCTACTTCAGACCAACGCTGAAACCACAAATATCTAGAGGGGAAAGATAAATATTCCTGACACAATGTTATCGTCAGACGACCATATGGCCCATACTAGCAGCAGGGCCTGTTTAAACCTTATCCTCTTTGGAGGCTAAAATTAGGGCTATGCTGTTGGTGGCTTTAAGCTGAGACTCCTACCACTGTCATACTGCTAATAAACTAAATACAGCTGGCATGCTAGTGCTCTGTGGAGAGAGGGGTGTTGTGTTCTCTCTCTCTCTCTCTCTCTCTCTCTCTCTCTCTCTCTCTCTCTCTCTCTCTCTCTCTCTCTCTCTCTCTCTCTCTCTCTCTCTCTCTCTCTCTCTCTCTCTCTCTCTCTCTCTCTCTCTCTCTCTCTCTCTCTCTCTCTCTCTCTCTCTCTCTCTCTCTCTCTCTCTCTCTCTCTCTCTCTCTCTCTCTCTCTCTCTCTCTCTCTCTCATCAATCGAGGTACACATCAGTCCACGCCACATCTTTTTCCTGATATAAGTATAATCAAATATATTAAAAAGAGAATACTCTTAATACATGGGTTTATAGTTGAACTGGGCTTTTTGGAAAGAGGATTTGATCAACTCCCTGCACTAGCTGACAAGCGTAGGATGACTTGGTTAATCTCCTTAAATAAAGTGACTCTGTGTGTGTGTGTGTGTGTGTGTGTGTGTGTGTGTGTGTGTGTGTTAAACAACAGGGCTGATGTAATGAGAGAACCCTGTTTGTTTACAGCTACTATCCTAATGCTCCTGCCACTGCTCTTTCCATTCCTTCCCCCCTTCACTCTCTCCCTTCCCCCACCCTCTCCCCTTCACTCTCTCCCTTCCCCCTCCACCTCTCCTTCCCTCTCTATCTTCCCCCTCCACCTCTCCCTCCCTCTCTCCTTCCTTCTCTCCCGTCCCCCATCTCTCCCTCACTCTTTCCTTCTCCCTCCATCTCTCCTTCCCTCTCTCCCTTCCCCCCCCCATCTCTCCCTCCCTCTCTCCTTCTCTCTCTCCTTTCCTCTACCCTCTCTCCTTCCCTCTCTCCCTCTCTCCTTCCCTCTCTCCCTTCCCCCTCCATCTCTCCCTTCCTCTCTCCATATCAGCCAGTGGTTCAGGTCAAAGTGTATCTCTCAGGGTGATATCAGGTCCTGAACAGTTGGATAACATGTATCTTATGAGGAGATGCCTCCTGGGCCTCAGAATCAGCTCTTCTTCAGGCTAGCGGAACGTTGGGTAGTGTTCTGTGTGTGTGTGTGTGTGTGTGTGTGTGTGTGTGTGTGTGTGTGTGTGTGTGTGTGTGTGTGTGTGTGTGTGTGTGTGTGTGTGTGTGTGTGTGTGTGTGTGTGTGTAGAGTGTAGAGACTAAAGAAGAGACTAAATTGGTCCGTGTCATTTCTGTGGTGCGTTTCTGGTGTGTCTTCATTCTTTTCCCCTGGAGAGAAAGTAGCGCCACCCTACCAGCATATTATGCCAGGCCACAACAGCTCTCTCAGTCATATATGAATTCAAGTGTCTTTAAAGTTTGCAGTGTGCATTAATGTCTAAGCATATTTTCTATTGCCTTACAAATCATAGGCCTTTTGATAACGATCAAAGTCAGCCAACGCATTATGAAATTATAGAAATCCAAAACCTTTTCTGACGTCAGCGAGTGAAGCTCATTGGTTTGTAACGTTGTCACCATGTAGTAACTAAACTCATATGGTTTCCTCAACTTTTACAAGGAGATTAACAGAGACGATGCTAACTGCTAACACCAGTAGTAATGAGTTGTTGGTGAAGGGAGAAGCTCTACTGGGGAATTCAAGTAAAACAAGGGTTTGCATCCTAAATAGCACCCTATTCCCTACTATGGGCCCTGGTCAAAAGTAGTGCACTCTGCAGGGAATAGGGTGCCATTTTGGAAGCAGACAAAGACTTCCTGTAAACATCTCCAGAGAACGTATCTACATCATTAACAAACCACAATTATAGCTTAGCAGCTAAAGATACATTTACACTCCACTCCCACTTGCACAGCTACACTCTGCTAAATGAGCCGTGTCTCATCCTGTGATTTCAAATGAACTAATCTGTAGTGTACTCTCCCTTAGTGTGCTAGTCAATGACAAGCTAAAAACAAACTCTGGCTAGCTAGCCAAAAACGGACTCTAACTAGCTCGCCAAACACTAGCTAGCCAAACTAGCCAAACACTAGCTAACCAAACACTAGCTAGCCAAGCTTGACAAAAACTAGCTAGCCTAACTAGAAAAGAAACTAGCTAGCCAAGCTAGACAAAAAACTAGCTAGCCTAACTAGAAAATAAACTAGCTAGCCAAGCTAGACAAAAAACTAGCTAGCCTAACTAGAAAAGAAACTAGCTAGCCTAACTAGAAAAGAAACTAGCTAGCTAAGCTAGACAAAAAACTAGCTAACTACTTTTTTAGAAAATAAGTTTGCCTTCAACCAACATGGTCCAAGCCTGAACAAGTGAATGCACTAAAAGACGGGGATAGAAGGAAGAGAGGCAGTGCAACATGCATGTCCTAACATGTGACTGTATTGCCATGTGGTGAATGAATATGTAGTTAGTATGTAGTATGCCACTTGTGCACAACAATATGCTGTAACCGCTCTGGCAACACTTTGCATATGTTTGGTCAAGCAAATAAAGCTTTTTTTCACACATAATTGAGAGAGGAAAAGGGGGAGAGTGAGAGAAAGGACAGCACAAATAGAAAGAGAGAAAGAGTAAAAAGAGAGAAAGAGAGAGAGAGGAGAAGAGATGAGAAGAGCTGAGCTGAGAGGGTGCCTGCCCTCAATACAAACATGACACCAAGCCTAGAGAGAGAGAGAGAGAGAGAGAGAGAGAGAGAGAGAGAGAGAGAGAGAGAGAGAGAGAGAGAGAGAGAGAGAGATGAGAGGGCTCCTGCCCTCAATACAAACATGACACCAAGCCTACAGAGAGAGAGAGAGAGAGAGAGAGAGAGAGAGAGAGAGAGAGAGAGAGAACGAAGAGAGAGAACGAAGAGACAGGGCCAGCTAACTCCAGGTTCACATGGTTATAGTGTGTGAGTTAAGAGGGATCCACTCTAGACAGACCCAGCTACCTCCAGGGGAAAGGGGAAGGGGGGCTGGTTTGTTTGCCTGTGTTCTAAACTCTATTCCCACATGGTCTGAGTGGCTGATGACACAGATCTAATCCTAAAGGTAAACTAGCCCTCTCTGTGTGGGAACTATAAACCATTTCCTCTTTTTCAGTGTTCCCAGTCAGCACAAAGCAGCTTACGTGTCAGCTTATCAGCTGGCTGGGCCAATAAAGCTATTGGTGGCCATCACTTTCCGCGTGAGAGGCAAGTGCCTGCATGTTTAGTTGGTTGATGCATTGCTACTGAGATTGGATGAGGTCGTAAACTAAGCAAACTATCACTCTTG
The DNA here is from genome assembly GCF_057628025.1 of Oncorhynchus mykiss. Classification (NCBI taxonomy): domain Eukaryota; kingdom Metazoa; phylum Chordata; class Actinopteri; order Salmoniformes; family Salmonidae; genus Oncorhynchus; species Oncorhynchus mykiss. The sequence continues at coordinate 55,077,214 of NC_143044.1, read as the reverse complement.
ATTGAGGGGGTGAGAGCTTAACTGTGATTGGACGTTTGGCCACCTAGGCATTTTTTCCCTAGGTAAACACTGATAGTGATGTCCTGAGAAGAGATGAGGTGTCCATAATGAGAGATGAGGTGTCCATAATGAGAGATGAGGTGTCCATAATGAGAGATGAGGTGTCCATAATGAGAGATGAGGTGCCCATAATGAGAGATGAGGTGTCCATAATGAGAGATGAGGTGTCCATGAGAAAAGTCAAACAAACTGTTACTGGTGACCACACTATTGTTACCACACTATAGGCCAGTATTTTACATGTAGTGTTTCATATACACACACACACACACACACACACACACACACACACATAGTCAAGGCTGTGCACAGACCTTTTAGGGGAAATTTGCTCATCCCAAAAACATTTTCCTGCAACCGCGGGATGGACCAATTATTACAAGAAGAGGGGAAGGCTGCATCATCTGATGAGGAAACTACAGCAGCACCATCTGATGAGGAAACTATATTAGCATCATCTGATGGGGAAACTACAGCAGCATCATCTGATGGGGAAACTATATTATCATCATCTGATGAGGAAACTATATTAGCATCATCTGATGGGGAAACTATATTAGCACCATCTGATGAGGAAACTATATTAGCACCATCTGATGAGGAAATTATATTAGCACCATCTGATGGGGAAACTATATTAGCATCATCTGATGGGGAAACTACAGCAGCATCATCTGATGGGGAAACTATATTATCATCATCTGATGAGGAAACTATATTAGCATCATCTGATGAGGAAACTATATTAGCATCATCTGATGGGGAAACTATATTAGCACCACCTGATGAGGAAACTATATTAGCACCATCTGATGAGGAAACTATATTAGCATCATCTGATGAGGAAACTATATTAGCACCATCTGATGAGGGAACTATATTAGCACCATCTGATGGGGAAACTATATTAGCATCATCTGATGGGGAAACTATATTAGCACCATCTGATGAGGAAACTATATTAGCACCATCTGATGAGGAAACTATATTAGCATCATCTGATGAGGAAACTATATTAGCACCATCTGATGAGGAAACTACAGCAGCACCATCTGATGAGGAAACTATATTAGCATCATCTGATGAGGAAACTATATTAGCATCATCTGATGAGGAAACTACAGCAGCACCATCTGATGAGGAAACTATATTAGCATCATCTGATGAGGAAACTATATTAGCATCATCTGATGAGGAAACTATATTAGCACCATCTGATGAGGAAACTACAGCAGCACCATCTGATGAGGAAACTATATTAGCATCATCTGATGAGGAAACTATATTAGCATCATCTGATGAGGAAACTACAGCAGCACCATCTGATGAGGAAACTATATTAGCATCATCTGATGAGGAAACTACAGCAGCACCATCTGATGAGGAAACTATATTAGCATCATCTGATGAGGAAACTATATTAGCATCATCTGATGAGGAAACTACATCAGCATCATCTGATGGGGAAACTATATTATCATCATCTGATGAGGAAACTACAGCAGCACCATCTGATGAGGAAACTATATTAGCATCATCTGATGAGGAAACTATATTAGCACCATCTGATGAGGAAACTACATCAGCACCATCTGATGAGGAAACTATATTAGCATCATCTGATGAGGAAACTATATTAGCATCATCTGATGAGGAAACTACAGCAGCACCATCTGATGAGGAAACTATATTAGCATCATCTGATGAGGAAACTACAGCAGCACCATCTGATGAGGAAACTATATTAGCATCATCTGATGGGGAAACTATATTAGCACCATCTGATGAGGAAACTATATTAGCACCATCTGATGGGGAAACTATATTAGCACCATCTGATGAGGAAACTATATTAGCACTATCTGATGAGGAAACTATATTAGCACCATCTGATGGGGAAACTATATTAGCACCATCTGATGAGGAAACTATAGCAGCACCATCTGATGAGGAAACTATATTGATCTGGAATAAATGCTGCACTCATTACCAATAAACAACACAAAGTAGAATACTGTGGCCTACTGTTTGTTGCCACTATCATGTATCCCAGTGGTTTCCAAACGTTTTGACACGCTCCCACCGCACCACACTCTCCCACCGCACCACACTCTCCCACCGCACCACACTCTCCCACCGCACCACACTCTCCCACCGCACCACACTCTCCCACCGCACCACACTCTCCCACCGCACCACACTCTCCCACCGCACCACACGCTCCCACCGCACCACACTCTCCCACCACACCACACTCTCCCACCGCACCACACTCTCCCACCGCACCACACGCTCCCACCGCACCACACTCTCCCACCGCACCACACTCTCCCACCGCACCACACTCTCCCACCGCACCACACTCTCCCACCGCACCACACGCTCCCACCGCACCACACTCTCCCACCACACCACACGCTCCCACCACACCACACGCTCCCACCGCGCACCACAAGCACATCTGCACACACAATCGCTACGCAAATTTAGGCTGTCATTACAGCCATGAACGCTGATGCATTTACAGAAACGCAAGAGAGGCTTCAGAAATAAACGGTGTTTTACACCTGCATTTGGAGCTGCCAGTCATTCATATTAGCAGCCAATAGCAGCTGGGGAAGCCCTCCATCCTCACCAATCAAACTGCCAGATATACGTTACATCTTCATCCTCACCAATCAAACTGCCAGATATATACGCTACATCTTCATCCTCACCAATCAAACTGCCAGATATACGTTACATCTTCATCCTCACCAATCAAACTGCCAGATATATACGCTACATCTTCATCCTCACAAATCAAACTGCCAGATATACGTTACATCTTCATCCTCACAAATCAAACTGCCAGATATACGTTACATCTTCATCCTCACCAATCAACCTGCCAGATATACGCTACATCTTCATCCTCACAAATCAAACTGCCAGATATACGTTACATCTTCATCCTCACAAATCAAACTGCCAGATATACGCTACATCTTCATCCTCACAAATCAAACTGCCAGATATACGTTACATCTTCATCCTCACAAATCAAACTGCCAGATATACGTTACATCTTCATCCTCACCAATCAAACGGCCAGATATATACGCTACATCTTCATCCTCACCAATCAAACTGCCAGATATACGTTACATCTTCATCCTCACCAATCAACCTGCCAGATATACGTTACATCTTCATCCTCACAAATCAAACTGCCAGATATACGTTACATCTTCATCCTCACCAATCAAACGGCCAGATATATACGCTACATCTTCATCCCATAATATTGAAGGCGGTGCGATGTTACAGCTGCCGATCGTTAGAAATACAGCCAGCAACCAGCCAAACTTGATGAAACAGGAAAAGGATCCACGAAAACAGGCAGGTAGATGAGTCAGTAGTAGATATCAGTGTTTTATAAGGATGATAAATGTAGCTGTACTCTGTTTGAGCTGGTTCAGACAGGCAAAACTGGAAGAAACGAAACAAGGTATTTCCGGCCACTAATCTGGATTTACCCGCCGAGCCAATGCTGATGACTGGTCATCGGTCAACAATCAAGACTAGTAACCGAAAGGTTGCAAGTTCAAATCCCAGAGCTGACAAGGTACAAATCTGTCGTTCTGCCCCTGAACAGGCAGTTAACCCACTGTTCCTAGGCTGTCATTGAAAATAAGAATTTGTTCTTAACTGACTTTCCTAGTTAAATAAAGGTTAAATTGTAAAAAATTAAAGACGCACAAATTTTAGGTTCTGAAGCAAAGGGGATGTTCTCTGCACTGGTAGAGCCCTGCCCTGTCCTGTCCTATCCTATCCTGTCCTATCCTGTCCTGCCCTGTCCTGTCCTGTCCTGTCCTATCCTATCCTGTCCTATCCTATCCTATCCTATCCTGTCCTGTCCTGTCCTGTCCTGTCCTATCCTGTCCTGTCCTGCCCTGTCCTGTCCTGCCCTGTCCTGTCCTATCCTGTCCTGTCCTGTCCTGCCCTGTCCTATCCAATCCTGTCCTGTCCTATCCTATCCTATCCTGTCCTGTCCTGTCCTTTCCTATCCTGTCCTATCCTGCCCTATCCTATCCTGTCCTATCCTATCCTGTCCAATCCTGTCCTATCCTATCCTGTCCTGTCCTATCCTGTCCTGTCCTGTCCTATCCTGTCCTGTCCTATCCTGTCCTGTCCTGTCCTATCCTATCCTATCCTGTCCTATCCTGTCCTGTCCAATCCTGTCCTGTCCTATCCTGTCCTATCCTATCCTGTCCTATCCTGTCCTGTCCTATCCTGTCCTATCCTATCCTGTCCTGTCCTATCCTGTCCTGTCCTATCCTATCCTGTCATGTCCTGTCCTGGCTTGTCTAGAGACTATAGTCATTTTTTCTCCAACCCAACAACACTTCACTATAGCACTTATCACTGATAACCTCTCTCTCACTCTCACTGTCTCTCACTCACTCACTCGCTCACTCGCTCTCTCTCTCTGTCTCTCTTCATTCTCTTTCCAGCTTCAAAATGCTTTCACAGCATCACTCTGAGATCATATCGTCTCTTTCTCTTTCTCCCCCTCCCTCTCCCCCTTCTCCCACTCTCCCCCGCCAGCTCTATTAAAGGGTAACACACACACACACACACACACACACACACACACACACACACACACACACACACACACACACACACACACACACACACACACACACACACACACACACACACACACACACACACACACACACACACACACACACACACACACACAGGGTAACAGGAGCCCTGTGGTACTATATCAAAAGCCACACACCTTTTATCATCTCAGTCTCCCACTATAACCAGATTACACTGCAAACTGGACACCAGTAAAACCATTACACTGACTCCTGCTTAACCACGTCTACACAACATCCGCACAACACACAAAAACACCTACACACATTTCCTAGCAGCTGGTTTCTCTGATTCAATGTCCTGTATAATCTTCCTGGTTTGTTACTTAAACACTAGGACTTTCGACTTGATGAACGCAGACAGTTGAATGGGTCAGATGTGACCACAGAATGGCAGACCGAAGCTCTCCGTCTCTCTCCCTCCCTCTCTCACAGTGGAGTTGTGTTGGCAGACACTGCTACAAGTTAAAGGCCTTCTAGAGAGGCACTCACAAATGTAAACACACACACACACAGATACACACACACAGATACACACACAGACACAGCTACATGCACAGACACACACACAGATACACACACACAGATACACACACAGACACAGCTACATGCACAGACACACACACAGATACACACACAGACACAGCTACATGCACAGACAAACACACAGATACACACACAGACACACACTCAAAGTGTTTATAAGTGAGAAAACTATTCTCTTTCAGTCTGCTGGACAATCGGTCCAATTAATCGGTTTGACTTTGAGGGCCACGTGAAGCGAACTGATTGGTCTCTGGGCTCACTGCCGAATGCTGATTGGCTGACGTGCCTGTCTGCACGGCTGTCTGCCCTCCCTGGACCTGGACACTGGCCAATGAGAACACAGAGAGCAAGAGGTTGACCTTGACTGAGGGCTGTGAGGTCACCGGGGGCTGATGAAGGGTTGGAGGGACGATAACCGCAGTCACTCTCTGGCTCTCTCCATCCTGATCAATGGAACAAAATAATGATCCACCCACCCCACCATTGAGCAGAGAGGAGAGATCTCTGTTTACTGTTCAGTATTGTGTTCAGTATTCAGTGTTTACTGTTTACTGTTCAGTGTTTACTGTTTAGTTTTTAGTGTTTACTGTTTACTGTTTACTGTTCAGTGTTTACTGTTTACTGTTTACTGTTCAGTGTTTACTGTTCAGTGTTCAGTGTTTACTGTTCAGTGTTTACTGTTTTCTATTCAGTGTTTACTGTTCAGTGTTTACTGTTTTCTATTCAGTGTTTACTGTTTTCTATTCAGTGTTTACTGTTCAGTGTGTACTGTTCAGTGTTTACTGTTCAGTGTTTACTGTTCAGTGTTCAGTGTTTACTGTTCAGTGTTCAGTGTTTACTGTTCAGTGTTCAGTGTTTAGTGTTCAGTGTTTACTGTTCAGTGTTTAGTGTTCAGTTTTTACTGTTCAGTGTTCAGTTTTTACTGTTCAGTGTTCAGTGTTTAGTGTTCAGTGTTCAGTGTTTACTGTTCAGTGTTCAGTGTTCAGTGTTTACTGTTCAGTTTTTACTGTTCAGTGTTTACTGTTCAGTGTTCAGTGTTTAGTGTTCAGTGTTTACTGTTCAGTGTTCAGTGTTCAGTGTTTACTGTTCAGTGTTCAGTGTTCAGTGTTTACTGTTCAGTGTTCAGTGTTTACTGTTCAGCGTTCAGTGTTTACTGTTCAGTGTTCAGTGTTCAGTGTTTACTGTTCAGTGTTCAGTGTTTAGTGTTTACTGTTCAGTGTTCAGTGTTTACTGTTCAGTGTTTAGTGTTTACTGTTCAGTGTTCAGTGTTCAGTGTTCAGTGTTCACTGTTCAGTGTTCAGTGTTCAGTGTTCAGTGTTTACTGTTCAGTGTTCAGTGTTTACTGTTCAGTGTTTACTGTTCAGTGTTCAGTGTTTACTGTTCAGTGTTCAGTGTTTACTGTTCAGTGTTCAGTGTTTACTGTTCAGTGTTCAGTGTTCAGTGTTTACTGTTCAGTGTTCAGTGTTCAGTGTTCAGTGTTTACTGTTCAGTGTTCAGTGTTTACTGTTCAGTGTTCAGTGTTTACTGTTCAGTGTTTACTGTTCAGTGTTCAGTGTTTACTGTTCAGTGTTCAGTGTTCAGTGTTCAGTGTTCAGTGTTTACTGTTCAGTGTTCAGTGTTCAGTGTTTACTGTTCAGTGTTCAGTGTTCAGTGTTTACTGTTCAGTGTTTACTGTTCAGTGTTCAGTGTTCAGTGTTCAGTGTTTACTGTTCAGTGTTCAGTGTTTACTGTTCAGTGTTTACTGTTCAGTGTTTACTGTTCAGTGTTCAGTGTTCAGTGTTCAGTGTTTACTGTTCAGTGTTCAGTGTTCACTGTTCAGTGTTCAGTGTTCAGTGTTCAGTGTTTACTGTTCAGTGTTCAGTGTTCAGTGTTCAGTGTTTACTGTTCAGTGTTTACTGTTCAGTGTTCAGTGTTTACTGTTCAGTGTTCAGTGTTCAGTGTTCAGTGTTCAGTAGCAGCTATAGAGAATGATTCACCACTGCTTCAAAACAGAAACAGTCCAAGTGGCTCAGTTGGTAGATCATGGTGCTTGCAGTGCCAGGACTGTGGGTTTGATTCCCAGGACCACCCATATGTGAAGAAATGCATGCCTGCATAGCTGTAAGTGGCTATCGATACAATGGTCTGCTAAATAATAATGCTGCTATAGTGGAAAAAGTTAGCTCTTTCACTAAAGTGAGCACTGAAACCATCGGTCAACAGATGTTCAGAGGAGTCTAGAGATTTCAAGTGAAAAACGTGGAAAATGGCTTAAACTGGACTAACAGAACAAACGCACACACAGCACCACATCCCTACGGCAGATCTAGTCTAGAATCTAGAATATGTAGGCTGGTGTTTGTTCTTCCTCAGAGTGTAAATGTATTCAGACAATAACACAAATCCCTACTGCAGATCTAGTCTAGAATCTAGAATATGTAGGCTGGTGTTTGTTCTTCCTCAGAGTGTAAATGTATTCAGACAATAACACAAATCCTACCGGGACACTATTTGACTTGGCCCACTCACTGTATATCTGTTTATCTACTCTACTCTGAACAAGTAGTCCTGTGGTGCCCAAAAATGGCACCCTATTTCCCTTTATAGTGCACTACTTTTGACCAGGGCCCTATGGGATCCCCTACGGACACTGTTCAAAAGTAGTGCACTATTAAGGGAATAGGGTGCCATTTGGAAGCAGACCTGGATAATTGGTGATTCATATCTAATGTTACCAGTCATCACCTCAGCCCCTGGAAAGTAAGGGAAAGACGTGGATTTGACTCCCCTCTCTCACATCTCTCCCTCTCTGTTGGGTTCTATATATCTATCTCTCTCTCTCCCTCTATCTATCTATCTATCTCTCTCTCTTTCGCTCTCATTTTCTCTCTCACTCTCTCTCAATATATCGCTATACGTCTATCTCTCTCTCTCGCTCTCATTTTCTCTCTCAATATATCGCCATCCGTCTGTCTCTCAATCTCTCTCTCCTTTTCTTCACTCTTTCACTCTCATTGGCAGCCTAGTGTTTTAGTATATTTAATAGTAGCTGTCAGTTAGTTAGCATAGCTAGCTACCTCTCTGTGGCTCCTTCACTCCTAGCCTACTAAGTGTTTTTGTTTATTTAATACTAGCTGTCAGTTAGTTAGCATAGCTAGCTACCTCTCTGTGTCTCCTTCACTCCTAGACCACTAAGTGTTATAGTTTAATACTAGCTGTCAGTTAGTTAGCATAGCTAGCTACCTCTCTGTGTCTCCTTCACTCCAAGCCCACTAAGTGTTAGAGTTTAATACTAGTTGTCAGTTAGTTAGCATAGCTAGCTACCTCTCTGTGTCTCCTTCACTCCTAGACCACTAAGTGTTATAGTTTAATACTAGCTGTCAGTTAGTTAGCATAGCTAGCTACCTCTGTGGCTCCTTCACTCCTAGCCCACTAAGTGTTTTTGTTTATTTAATACTAGCTGTCAGTTAGTTAGCATAGCTAGCTACCTATCTGTGTCTCCTTCACTCCTAGCCCACTAAGTGTTATAGTTTAATAGTAGCTGTCAGTTAGTTAGCATAGCTAGCTACCTCTCTGTGGCTCCTTCCCTCCTTGCCCCCTTAGTGTTTTTGTTAATTTAATACTAGCTGTCAGTTAGTTAGCATAGCTAGCTACCTCTCTGTGGCTCCTTCCCGCCTTGCCCCCTTAGTGTTTTTGTTAATTTAATACTAGCTGTCAGTTAGTTAGCATAGCTAGCTACCTCTCTGTGGCTCCTTCCCTCCTAGCCCACTAAGTGTTATAGGTTAATACTAGTTGTCAGTTAGTTAGCATAGCTAGCTACCTCTCTGTGTCTCCTTCCCTCCTTGCCCACTAAGTGTTATAGTTTAATACTAGCTGTCAGTTAGTTAGCATAGCTAGCTACCTCTCTGTGTCTCCTTCCCTCCTTGCCCCCTTAGTGTTTTTGTTAATTTAATCCACCACCTGGGCGTTTGAGTGGCCAAGAGGCTGTCCGTACCAATCCACACAGACCACTGCAGGTACTCAATACCCGGGGAACAAAGACTGAACAGTATCAGAGACCACTGCTGGAACTCAATACCCGGGGAACAGAGACTGAACAGTATCAGAGACCACTGCTGGAACTCAATACCCGGGGAACAGAGACTGAACAGTATCAGAGACCACTGCTGGAACTCAATACCCGGGGAACAGAGACTGAACCGTATCAGAGACCACTGCTGGAACTCAATACCCGGGGAACAGAGACTGAACAGTATCAGAGACCACTGCTGGAACTCAATACCCGGGGAACAGAGACTGAACAGTATCAGAGACCACTGCTGGAACTCAATACCCGGGGAACAGAGACTGAACAGTATCAGAGACCACTGCTGGAACTCAATACCCGGGGAACAGAGACTGAACAGTATCAGAGACCACTGCTGGAACTCAATACCCGGGGAACAGAGACTGAACAGTATCAGAGACCACTGCT
>NC_143044.1:55055000-55062500 GCF_057628025.1 Oncorhynchus mykiss | reverse complement strand
CACAGAAAAGAAGGGGGTAGACACACACCACGCCGTCTTTCTCTCTTTATCCAGTCCTACTCTCTCTTGTTCTCTTTCTCTCTCTCACTCTTTATCCATTCCTACTCTCTCTCTCTCTCTTGATCCATTCCTACTCTCTCTCTCTCTCTCTCTCTTTCTCTCTCTCTCTCTCTTTATCCATTCCTACTCTCTCTCTCTCTCTTTCTCTCTCTCTCTCTTTATCCAGTCCTACTCTCTCTCTATCCATTCCTACTCTCTCTCTCTCTTTCTCTCTCGCTCTCTTTATCCATTCCTTCTCTTTCTCTCTCTTTCTCTCTCTCTCCCTTTATCCATTCCAACTCTCTTTCTTTCTTTATCCATTCCTAATGTCTCTATCCATTCATACTCTGTCTTTCTCTCTCTCTCTTGCTCTCACTCTCTCGACATCATCCTCTATCTCTTCATCATCTTCATTCATTCTCTCTCTCTGTCTCTCCTGATCCTTCTCCTCCCTCATCTTCCTTCTCGTTGTTCTTACACTCCTCCCCTTCTTTTTCACCTCTTCATCTTCCTCTCTTTTCCTATACTTCTCCCTCCTCTCCCTCCTCTCTCTCTCTCCTCTCCCAAACATAGAAAAAGGGGACATAAAATTAGCTCTATTTCTCTCTCTCTCTCCTGCTACTATAGACTGCTGCTCAGTGGTGTGGAAGGTAAAGTGCTCCTTCTCTCTGTTCCATCACCCAGCTTTACTCTAACTCTCTCTGTTCCATCACCCAGCTCTACTCTACCTCTCTCTGTTCCATCACCCAGCTCTACTCTACCTCTCTCTGTTCCATCACCCAGCTCTACTCTACCTCTCTCTGTTCCATCACCCAGCTCTACTCTACCTCTCTCTGTTCCATCACCCAGCTCTACTCTACCTCTCTCTGTTCCATCACCCAGCTCTACCCTGCCTCTCTCTGTTCCATCACCCAGCTCTACTCTGCCTCTCTCTGTTCCATCACCCAGCTTGCTCTACCTCTCTCTGTTCCATCACCCAGCTCTACTCTACCCTGCCTCTCTCTGTTCCATCACCCAGCTCTACTCTACTTCTCTCTGTTCCATCACCCAGCTCTACTCTACTTCTCTCTGTTCCATCACCCAGCTTGCTCTACCCTGCCTCTCTCTGCCTGCTGGGCACTGGCTCTGCAAACAACCCTCACACACGGGAGCACACACACTCAAACTGCTAGCCTCAAAATCATAGTCCTCAATAATACATGAAGTTGCTTTTTTGCAGAAACCTCCTCCTCTCTCTCCCTCACCCCACCAGACCTCCTCCTCCTCTCTCTCCCTCACCTCACCAGACCTCCTCCTCTCTCTCTCCCTCACCCCACCAGACCTCCTCCTCCTCTCTCTCCCTCACCCCACCAGACCTCCTCCTCTCTCTCTCCCTCACCCCACCAGACCTCCTCCTCTCTCTCTCCCTCACCCCACCAGACCTCCTCCTCTCTCTCTCTCCCTCACCCCACCAGACCTCCTCCTCTCTCTCTCTCTCCCTCACCCCACCAGACTTCCTCCTCTCTCTCTCCCTCACCCCACCAGACCTCCTCCTCTCTCTCTCCCTCACCCCACCAGACCTCCTCCTCTCTCTCTCCCTCACCCCACCAGACCTCCTCCTCTCTCTCTCTCTCATCCCACCAGACCTCCTCCTCTCTCTCTCCCCCCACCAGACCTCCTCACTCTCTCTCACTCACTCCCCCCACCAGACCCACTCTCTCTCTCTCTCTCTCTCCCCACCAGACCCAGACCTCCTCCTCTCTCTCTCCCCCCCTCACCTCACCAGACCCACTCCACCAGTAAGATACCGCCTATTGCCTGAGTGGATTCAAGGCAAATCTCGGCCAGTCACAGACATACTACATATGTAGTAGTATATATAGTAGTATATATGTAGTAGTATATATATTAGTAGTATTATTATTAGCGTTATTATTAACATTATCTTTATTATTAGCATTATCATTATTAGCATTAGCATTATTATTAGCATTATTATTACTATTAGCATTAGCATGATTAGTATTAGCACTATTAGCATTGGCATTATTAGTGTTATCAGTACTAGCATTATTAGTATAATATTTTTTTTAATTAGCATTAGCAGTATTAATATTATTAGCATTATTCATATGAGTATTATAATTAGCATTTGCATAATTAGCATTATTAGCATTGCTTGTATTATTAGTATACTTTGCATTATTAGTATAATTAATATTAGCATTATTAGCATTTTTAGTATTATTAGTATTATAATTAGCATCACCATTATTAGCATTATTAGTATAATTAGCATTAACATTATTAGTATGATTAACATGAGTATTATTTTCATTACTACCAGTTTTATGATCATATACATTTTTCATCTACAATATGGCTCCAACTTGTTCCAACTGATGACTTGTATGTGATATATCCACATTACAAAATACTATTGGTAGGATTTTATACTCAGACTGCACATCCACTACTCACTAGCCTATTATATGTTAGTGGTTGAGTGCTACACAATGCTGGTGGATGAGGTGAGGAGTCCCCCTTTCTTTGTCAAGCTCTGCATGAATCCAACCAATCAATGAATCAACAAATCAATGAATCAACCAATCAATGAATCAACCAACCAATCACCCAATCAACCAACCAATCAATTAATCAACCAATCAATAAACCAATCAATTAATCAACCAACCAATAAACAAATCAAATAATCAACCAACCAATCAATCAATCAACCAATCAACCAATCAACCAATCAATCAACCAATCAATCAACCAATCAACCAATCAACCAATAAATTAATCAACCAACCAATCAACCAATCAACCAATCAACCAATCAACCAATTAATCAACCAACCAACCAACCAATCAATTAATCAACCAACCAATCAATCAATCAACCAATCAACCAAATCAAACAATCAATCAATTGATCAACCAACCAATCAACCAATCAACCAATCAATTGATCAACCAACCAATCAACCAATCAATTAATCAACCAACCAATCACCCAATCAACCAATCAATCAACCAACCAATCAATTAATCAATCAATCAACCAATCAATTAATCAACCAATCAATCAATCAACCAATCAATCAACCAAGTATCACTACTACTTCAGCATGTGTCCCAGTTTTGTCCATTGATGACTAGCATGTAAACCATTCATATTACAGAATACTACCCATAGTGCACTGTGTACAGACTGCACATACACTGTCCATTCCACATACTATTAATAAAGCTAACAAAATGTAGCTATTTAGCCGTCACTGTTCTCTGCTGTTGTCCCCGCTGTGTCCCGTGTGTCTTACCCTGTTCTCTGCTGTTGTCCCCGCTGTGTCCCGTGTGTCTTACCCTGTTCTCTGCTGTTGTCCCCGCTGTGTGTCTTACCCTGTTCTCTGCTGTTGTCCCCGCTGTGTGATGTGTGTCTTACCCTGTTCTCTGCTGTTGTCCCCGCTGTGTGTCTTACCCTGTTCTCTGCTGTTGTCCCCGCTGTGTCCCGTGTGTCTTACCCTGTTCTCTGCTGTTGTCCCTGCTGTGTGACGTGTGTCTTACCCTGTTCTCTGCTGTTGTCCCCGCTGTGTGTCTTACCCTGTTCTCTGCTGTTGTCCCCGCTGTGTCCCGTGTGTCTTACCCTGTTCTCTGCTGTTGTCCCCGCTGTGTCCCGTGTGTCTTACCCTGTTCTCTGCTGTTGTCCCCGCTGTGTCCCGTGTGTCTTACCCTGTTCTCTGCTGTTGTCCCCGCAGTGTCCCGTGTGTCTTACCCTGTTCTCTGCTGTTGTCCCCGCTGTGTGTCTTAACCTGTTCGCTGCTGTTGTCCCCGCTGTGTCCCGTGTGTCTTACCCTGTTCTCTGCTGTTGTCCCCGCTGTGTCCCGTGTGTCTTACCCTGTTCTCTGCTGTTGTCCCCGCTGTGTCCCGTGTGTCTTACCCTGTTCTCTGCTGTTGTCCCCGCTGTGTCCCGTGTGTCTTACCCTGTTCTCTGCTGTTGTCCCCGCTGTGTGACGTGTGTCTTACCCTGTTCTCTGCTGTTGTCCCCGCTGTGTGTCTTACCCTGTTCTCTGCTGTTGTCCCCGCTGTGTCCCGTGTGTCTTACCCTGTTCTCTGCTGTTGTCCCCGCTGTGTGACGTGTGTCTTACCCTGTTCTCTGCTGTTGTCCCCGCTGTGTGTCTTACCCTGTTCTCTGCTGTTGTCCCCGCTGTGTGATGTGTGTCTTACCCTGTTCTCTGCTGTTGTCCCCGCTGTGTGTCTTACCCTGTTCTCTGCTGTTGTCCCCGCTGTGTGTCTTACCCTGTTCTCTGCTGTTGTCCCCGCTGTGTCCCGTGTGTCTTACCCTGTTCTCTGCTGTTGTCCCCGCTGTGTGTCTTACCCTGTTCTCTGCTGTTGTCCCCGCTGTGTGATGTGTGTCTTACCCTGTTCTCTGCTGTTGTCCCCGCTGTGTGTCTTACCCTGTTCTCTGCTGTTGTCCCCGCTGTGTCCCGTGTGTCTTACCCTGTTCTCTGCTGTTGTCCCCGCTGTGTGTCTTACCCTGTTCTCTGCTGTTGTCCCCGCTGTGTCCCGTGTGTCTTACCCTGTTCTCTGCTGTTGTCCCCGCTGTGTCCCGTGTGTCTTACCCTGTTCTCTGCTGTTGTCCCCGCTGTGTCCCGTGTCTTACCCTGTCCTCTGCTGTTGTCCCCGCTGTGTGTCTTACCCTGTTCTCTGCTGTTGTCCCCGCTGTGTCCCGTGTGTCTTACCCTGTTCTCTGCTGTTGTCCCCGCTGTGTCCCGTGTGTCTTACCATGTTCTCTGCTGTTGTCCCCGCTGTGTCCCGTGTGTCTTACCCTGTTCTCTGCTGTTGTCCCCGCTGTGTGTCTTACCCTGTTCTCTGCTGATGTCCCCGCTGTGTGACGTGTGTCTTACCCTGTTCTCTGCTGTTGTCCCCGCTGTGTGACGTGTGTCTTACCCTGTTCTCTGCTGTTGTCCCCGCTGTGTGTCTTACCCTGTTCTCTGCTGTTGTCCCCGCTGTGTCCCATGTGTCTTACCCTGTTCTCTGCTGTTGTCCCCGCTGTGTGACGTGTGTCTTACCCTGTTCTCTGCTGTTGTCCGCGCTGTGTGTCTTACCCTGTTCGCTGCTGTTGTCCCTGCTGTGTCCCGTGTGTCTTACCCTGTTCTCTGCTGTTGTCCCCACTGTGTGTCTTACCCTGTTCGCTGCTGTTGTCCCCGCTGTGTGACGTGTGTCTTACCCTGTTCTCTGCTGTTGTCCCCGCTGTGTGTCTTACCCTGTTCTCTGCTGTTGTCCTCGCTGTGTCCCGTGTGTCTTACCCTGTTCTCTGCTGTTGTCCCCGCTGTGTGACGTGTGTCTTACCCTGTTCTCTGCTGTTGTCCCCGCTGTGTGTCTTACCCTGTTCTCTGCTGTTGTCCCCGCTGTGTCCCGTGTGTCTTACCCTGTTCTCTGCTGTTGTCCCCGCTGTGTCCCGTGTGTCTTACCCTGTTCTCTGCTGTTGTCCCCGCTGTGTCCCGTGTGTATTACCCTGTTCTCTGCTGTTGTCCCCGCTGTGTCCCGTGTTTCTTACCCTGTTCTCTGATGTTGTCCCCGCTGTGTGATGTGTTTCTTACCTTGTTCGCTGCTGTTGTCCCCGCTGTGTGATGTGTGTCCCCCGCTTGACGGACCAGGTGTGCCTCCGGAGCGCGTGGATGCTGTGTCATCGTGCTCTCTGTTCCAGGAAGTCTACGAGAAGAGAGGAGGAGAGGACAGTCAGTCTACAGGGTAGTCTAAAAGTCTACGAGAAGAGAGTAGGAGAGGACAGTCAGTCTACAGGGTAGTCTAGAAGTCTACGAGATGAGAGGAGGAGAGGACAGTCAGTCTACAGGGTAGTCTAAAAGTCTACGAGAAGAGAGGAGGAGAGGACAGTCAGTCTACAGGGTAGTCTAAAAGTCTACGAGAAGAGAGGAGGAGAGGACAGTCAGTCTACAGGGTAGTCTAGAAGTCTACGAGATAAGAGGAGGAGAGGACAGTCAGTCTACAGGGTAGTCTAGAAGTCTACGAGATGAGAGGAGGAGAGGACAGTCAGTCTACAGGGTAGTCTAGAAGTCTACGAGATGAGAGGATGAGAGGACAGTCAGTCTACAGGGTAGTCTAGAAGTCTACGAGATGAGAGGAGGAGAGGACAGTCAGTCTACAGGGTAGTCTAGAAGTCTCTAAGTCTACAGTCGACACTCTACTACTGTACACACAGTCTACAGGACTGTCTACAGGACAGTCTACAGGACATTCTACATGCCAGTCTACAGGACAGTCTACAGGACATTCTACATGCCAGTCTACAGGACAGTCTATATGCCAGTATACAGGACATTCTACATGCCAGTCTACAGGACTGTCTATATGCCAGTCTACAGGACTGTCTATATGCCATTCTACAGGACAGTCTATATGCCAGTCTACAGGACAGTCTACAGGACAGTCTATATGCCAGTCTACAGGACAGTCTATATGCCAGTCTACAGGACAGTCTACAGGACAGTCTATATGCCAGTCTACAGGACAGTCTACATGCCAGTCTATATGCCAGTCTACAGGACAGTCTATATGCCAGTCTACAGGACAGTCTATATGCCAGTCTATATGACAGTCTACAGGACAAGTCTATATGCCAGTCTACAGGACAGTCTATATGCCAGTCTATATGCCAGTCTACAGAACAGTCTATATGACAGTCTACAGGACAGTCTATATGACAGTCTACAGGACAGTCTATATGCCAGTCTATATGCCAGTCTACAGAACAGTCTATATGACAGTCTACAGGACAGTCTATATGACAGTCTACAGGACAGTCTATATGACAGTCTACAGGACAGTCTATATGACAGTCTACAGGACAGTCTACAGGACAGACTACAGAACGGTCTAATACCACAGTTACAGGACAGTCTATATGACAGTCTACAGACAGTCTATATGACAGTCTACAGACAGTCTATATGACAGTCTACAGGACAGTCTATATGACAGTCTACAGGACAGTCTACAGGACAGTCTATATGACAGTCTATATGACAGTCTACAGGACAGTCTACAGGACAGTCTACAGGACAGTCTACATGACAGTCTATATGACAGTCTATATGACAGTTGATACTACAGTCTACAGGACAGTCTACAGGACAGTCTATATGACAGTCTACAGGAACAGTCTACAGGACAGTCTACAGGACAGTCTACAGGACAGTTGTATATGACAGTTGACAGGACAGTCTACAGGACAGTCTACAGGGCATACATACTATTTGTAGTCTTCCATTATAGGCCATCACTGCCTACATGTTGCTGAAACAAAATACAAGACAGCTACAACCCAAGAACCAAGCCAGAGCCTACAAGTGATGTCATCCTAGCACACCAGACCCCAGAGAAAACGAGAGAGAGAGAGAGAGAGAGAGAGAGAGAGAGAGAGAGAGAGAGAGAGAGAGAGAGAGAGAGAGAGAGAGA
>NC_143044.1:55010000-55052500 GCF_057628025.1 Oncorhynchus mykiss | reverse complement strand
GGTCTCCCCACCTCTCTGTCTTTCTCCTGGTCTCCCCACCTCTCTGTCTTTCTCCTAGTCTCCCTACCTCTCTGTCCTTCTCCTAGTCTTTCTCCTGGTCTCCCCACCTCTGTCTTTCTCTCTGTTTTCCCCACCTCTCTGTCTTTCTCCTGGTCTCCCCACCTCTCTGTCTTTCTCCTAGTCTCCCTACCTCTCTGTCCTTCTCCTAGTCTTTCTCCTGTCCTCTCCACCTCTCTGTCTTTCTCCTGGTCTCCCCACCTCTCTGTCTTTCTCCTAGTCTCCCTACCTCTCTGTCCTTCTCCTAGTCTTCCCTGGTTCCCCCACCTCTCTGTCTTTCTCCTGGTCTCCCCACCTCTCTGTCTTTCTCCTGGTCTCTCCACCTCTCTGTCTTTCTCCTGGTCTCCCCCACCTCTCTGTCTTTCTCCTGGTCTCCCCACCTCTCTGTCTTTCTCCATTCTCCCTACCTCTCTGTCTTTCTCCAGCTCTCCCTACCTCTCTGTCCTTCTCCTAGTCTTTCTCCTGGTCTCCCCACCTCTCTGCTTTCTCCTGGTCTCCCATGTCAGCCATTGTAAATATACTACCTCGAACAATAGAAAAGAAGAGAGAGACCGAAGAGAGGGAGAGAGAGAGACAGAGAGGTATATGAAGTATATGATCCAACATCCCAGAATGCTGTGTGAGAGAGAAGAGAGAGCGTTCATAATCTGAAACACATGCTCGGAGTGCAAACGGTTAAAACCCAGCAAACTAGAGCATTTACCATTTACCAGCTCTCCCTCCCTACCTACCTATCCCTCTCCCTCCCTACCTACCCATCCCTCTCCCTCTCTCTCTACCTACCCATCCCTCTCCCTCTACCTACCTATCCCTCTCCCTACCTACCTATCCCTCTCCCTCCTCCCTACCTATCCTCTCTCCCTCCCTCCCTACCTATCCCTCTCCCTCCCTACCTATCCCTCTCCCTCCCTCCCTCCCTCCCTCCCTCCCTACCTACCTACCTACCTACCTACCTACCTACCTATCCCTCTCCCTCTCCCTCTCCCCCTACCTACCTATCCCTCTCCCTCCCTGACCAACCCATCCCTTCCCACCCTCACTCTCACCCATCCCTCTCCCTCCCTACCTACCTATCCCTCTCCCTCCCTACCTACCTACCTATCCCTCTCCCTCCCTCCCTCCCTACCTACCTATCCCTCTCCCTCCCTACCTACCTACCTATCCCTCTCCCTCCCTCCCTACCTACCTATCCTCTCTCCTCCTACCTACCTACCTATCCCTCTCCCTCTCCCTCCCTACCTACCTATCCCTCTCCCTCCCTACCTACCTATCCCTCTCCCCACCCACCCACCCATCCCTCTCCCTCCCACCCACCCATCCCTCTCCCTCCTCTACCTCCTACCCACCCATCCCCTCCCTACCTACCTACCTATCCCTCTCTCCCCACCCACCCACCCACCAACCCATCCTCTCTCCCTCCCTCCCTACCTATCCCTCTCCCTCCCTCCCTACCTATCCCTCCCACCCCACCTACCTACCCCTCTCCCTCCCAACCTACCTATCCCTCTCCCACACCTACCTACCTACCCATCCCTCTCTCTCTCTCCCTACCCACCTACCCATCCCTCTCTCTCTCTCCCTACCCACCTACCCATCCCTCTCTCTCTCTCTCTCTCTCCCTACCCACCTACCCATCCCTTTCTCTCTCTCTCCCTACCCACCTACCCATCCCTCGCTCTCTCTCTCTCCCTACCCACCTACCCATCCATCTCACGACCCACCTACCCATCCCTCTCCCTACCCACCTACCCATCCCTCTCCCTACCCACCTACCCATCCCTCTTTCTCTCTCTCTCTCCCTACCCACCTACCCATCCCTCTCTCTCTCTCTCTCTCCCTACCCACCTACCCATCCCTCTCTCTCTCTCTCTCCCTACCCACCTACCCATCCCTCTCTCTCTCTCCCTACCCACCTACCCATCCCTCTCTCTCTCTCCCTGCCCACCTACCCATCCCTCTCTCTCTCTCTCTCTCTCCCTACCCATCCCTCTCTCTCTCTCTCTCCCTACCCACCTACCCATCCCCCTCTCTCTCTCTCCCTACCCACCCCCCTCTCTCTCTCTCCCTACCCACCTACCCATCCCCCTCTCTCTCTCTCTCCCTACCCACCTCTACCCTACTCACCTTTACTAGTCAGCACTCCTCTCCCTCATCTCTCTCTCTCCCACCTTCCCCCTCTCTCTCTCTCCCTCCCTCATCTCTCTCTCTCTCTCCCTCCCTCCCTCATCTCTCTCTCTCTCTCTCTCTCTCTCTCTCTCTCTCTCTCTCTCTCTCTCTCTCTCTCTCTCTCTCTCTCTCTCTCTCTCTCTCTCCTCTCTCCTCTCTCTCTCTCTCTCTTTACCCACCTACCCATCTCTCTCTCTTCCTACCCACCTACCCATCCCTCTCTCTCTCTCTCTCTCTCTCCCTACCCACCTACCCATCCCTCTCTCTCTACCCACCTACCCATCCCTTCTCTCTCTCTCTACCCACCTACCCATCCCTCTCTCTCTCTCCCTACCCACCTACCCATCCCTCTCTCTCTCTCTCTCCCTACCCACCTACCCATCCCTCTCTCTCTCTCTCTCTCCCTACCCACCTACCCATCCCTCACTCTCTACCCACCTACCCATCCCTCTCTCTCTCTCCCTACCCACCTACCCATCCCTCCCTCTCTCCCTACCCACCTCTTTCTCTCTCTCTCTCTCTCTCTCCCCCTCTCTCCCTCTCTCTCTCGCCCTCTCTCGCCCTCTCTCGCCCTCTCTCTCTCGCCCTCTCTCACTCTCCCCTTCACTCACTCTCCCCCACTCTCTCTTTCTCCCTAGCTAACTTTCCCTCTCCCTCAATCTCTCTCTCTGTCTCTCTCTCTCTCTACCCCTCTCTCCCTACTTCTCTCTCGCTCTGTTTCTCTCTCTACCCTTCTTCCCCTACCTCTCTCTCTACCCCTCCCTCCCTCCCTACCTCTGTCTCTCTCTCGCTCTCTCTCTCCCTTCCTCTCCCTCTCTATGACATAGTACTTGGTGCTTTATAAAATTGAGAGAATACTTGTTTATTTAGAAGTCAGCTGAGGATAAATGAACACTACAGCACCCCAGGGACTCAGAATGCCAAGCACCAAAACATAACTAAACATAACTAAAACCATGTTGTGCTTTTTACATTCACCAACAAATCCCACTTGAAAATATAATTACAATAGGGGTGGAAATGGCAAACTATTGCATGAATTGTTATTGAACAAAAGAGAGAGAGCAGGCTGCCTTGTGGGAGATGGGAGGTAGGAGGTTGAAGCACGGCCCCCTAGGAAAGGGTGGGCCGACTAGCCTGGTCTAGGAGAGAACAGAACACACACAGACACACACACACACACACACAACAACAACTCTGGGCCGACTAGCCTGGTCTAGGAGAGAACAGAACACACACACACACACCAACAACGCTGGGCCGACTAGCTTGGTCTAGGAGAGAACAGAACACACACAGACACACACACACACCAACAACGCTGGGCCGACTAGCCTGGTCTAGGAGAGAACAGAACACACACAGACACACACACACACCAACAACGCTGGGCCGACTAGCCTGGTCTAGGAGAGAACAGAACACACACAGATACACAAACACACACACCATTAAGCTGGGCCGACTAGCCTGGTCTAGGACAGATCAGAACACACACACACCAACAACGCTGGGCCGACTAGCCTGGTCTAGGACAGATCAGAACACACACACACACCAACAACGCTGGGCCGACTAGCCTGGTCTAGGACAGATCAGAACACACACACACACACACCAACAACGCTGGGTTGAGAAGCCTGGGCCAAAACAGCACAGTGAGGTTCACTACTGAGATCACAACACACAACTAATACAACAACACCCCGCCCCCCATTATAAGACAACTGAAACACTGGAGAGGCCAGGCCTGGACAGAAAAGACAAGGTCAATACCCAAGTGCATAAACAGAGGGAAAGAAGATACTAACAACAGGCTGGTGATCAGCAGTGGTGGAAGAAGTAGACATTGTCATATTTGACTAAAAGTACAAAGTAAATGATATACATCCAATTCCATTAGCTCTTTCCACTCGTACCCCAAGCTAGACCGTTTCAAAACAGTAGGTTTGGACACTCATAAGCACCTTCAGTAGTAGTGGGAAGTTTAGTTTACATACACCTTAGCCAAATACATTCATTCTTTCACAATCGCTGACATTTAATCTTTGTAAAGATTCCCTGTCTTAGGTCAGTTAGGATCACCACTTCATTTTAAGAATGTGAAATGTCAGAATAATAGTAGAGAGAATTATTTATTTCAGCTTTTATTTTTTTCATCACATTCCCAGTAGGTCAGAAGTTTACATACACTCAATTAGTATTTGGTAGCATTGCCTTTCAATTGTTTAGGTTTTCCACAATAAGGTGGGTGAATTTTGGCCAATTCCTCCTGATAGAGCTGGTGTAACTGAGTCAGGTTTGTAGGCCTCCTTGCTCGCACACACTTTTTCCGTTCTGCCCACATATTTTCTATAGGATTGAGGTCAGGGCTTTGTGATGGCCACTCCAATACCTTGACTTTGTTGTCCGTAATAAGCCATTTAGCCACAACTTTGGAAGTATGCTTGGGGTCAATGTCCATTTGGAAGATCCATTTGCAACCAAGCTTTAACTTCCTGACTGATGTCTTGAGATATTGCTTCAATATATCCACATAATTTTCCTTCCTGTGGTGTCACCACTGTGTGCCCAGCCTGGGGAGGGAGAACTCTGTAGTGTCACCACTGTGTGTCCAGCCTAGGGAGGGAGAACTCTGTGGTGTCACCACTGTGTGCCCAGCCTAGGGAGGGAGAACTCTGTAGTGTCACCACTGTGTGTCCAGCCTAGGGAGGGAGAACTCTGTAGTGTCACCACTGTGTGTCCAGCCTAGGGAGGGAGAACTGTTTGGGATCTATACATAACTTTCTTCATTACAAATTGTTTCTCCACCGCCATGACTTAATTCACCATGAAAAGATTTTCCCTGCTGGAAATTCAGATTTGGCTGTGATCTGTAAAGCATTCCAATTCAACACATTTTCATTGTGCCAGGTCTTAGACTCAGGAAGAGCTTGCCTTTCTCACAGAGAGAGAGAGAGACCGCCAGCATGCCTCTTATTAAACAAGCGCTCATGCAAGAAATCTTGGGGTTACCAAAGCATTTACAATAGTAAAGAACATGATGGAGGCTTGTCTGTCCTGTTTCGCCCCTCGAGAAAATATGTTCCATGATGCTGTGTATATTCACATTCACACCACGCATGTTACTGTCTGAGATGATCATGTGAATAACACACACACACACACACACACACACACACACACACACACACACACACACACACACACACACACACACACACACACACAAACTAAAACACACACAAATAACAAAATAACTCTGAATAACTAAATAACTCTCTGACCCACTGAATAACTAAATAACTCTCTGACCCACTGAATAACTAAATAACTCTCTGACCCACTGAATAACTCTCTGACCCACTGAATAACTAAATAACTCTCTGACCCACTGAATAACTCTCTGACCCACTGAATAACTAAATAACTCTCTGACCCACTGAATAACTAAATAACTCTCTGACCCACTGAATAACTCTCTGACCCACTGAATAACTAAATAACTCTCTGACCCACTGAATAACTAAATAACTATCTGACCCACTGAATAACTAAATAACTCTCTGACCTACTGAATAACTAAATAACTCTCTGACCCACTGACTAACTAAATAACTCTCTGACCCACTGAATAACTGAATAACTCTCTGAACTACTGAATAACTAAATAACTCTCTGACCCACTGAATAACTAAATAACTATCTGACCTACTGAATTACTCTCTGACCTACTGAATAACTCTCTGACCTACTGAATAACTAAATAACTATCTGACCTACTGAATAACTAAATAACTATCTGACCCACTGAATAACTAAATAACTCTCTGACCCACTGAATAACTCAATAACTGTCTGACCCACTGAATAACTGAATAACTCTCTGAACTACTGAATAACTAAATAACTCTGACCCACTGAATAACTAAATAACTATCTGACCTACTGAATAACTCTCTGACCTACTGAATAACTAAATAACTATCTGACCCACTGAATAACTCTCTGACCCACTGAATAACTAAATAACTATCTGACCCACTGAATAACTAAATAACTATCTGACCTACTGAATAACTAAATAACTCTCTGACCTACTGAATAACTAAATAACTCTCTGACACACTGAATAACTAAATAACTCTCTGACCCACTGAATAACTAAATAACTATCTGACCCACTGAATATCTAAATAACTCTGACCCACTGAATAACTGAATAACTCTCTGACCCACTGAATAACTAAATAACTCTCTGACCCACTGAATAACTAAATAACTCTCTGACCTACTGAATAACTAAATAACTATCTGACCCACTGAATATCTAAATAACTCTGACCCACTGAATAACTGAATAACTCTCTGACCCACTGAATAACTAAATAACTCTCTGACCCACTGAATAACTAAATAACTCTCTGACCTACTGAATAACTAAATAACTATCTGACCCACTGAATAACTAAATAACTATCTGACCCACTGAATAACTGAATAACTATCTGACCCACTGAATATCTAAATAACTCTGACCCACTGAATAACTGAATAACTCTCTGACCTACTGAATAACTCTCTGACCTACTGAATAACTAAATAACTATCTGACCTACTAAATAACTCTCTGAACTACTGAATAACTATATGAAGAGTTCTAAGAGTTCTCTGACCTACTAAATAACTCTCTGACCTACTGAATAACTAAATAACTCTCTGACCTACTAAATAACTCTCTGAACTACTGAATAACTAAATAACTATCTGACCTACTGAATAACAAAATAACTCTCTGACCTACTGAATAACTCTCTGACCCACTGAATAACTAAATAACTCTCTGACCTACTGAATAACTAAATAACTCTCTGACCTACTGAATAACTAAATAACTCTCTGACCCACTGAATAACTAAATAACTCTCTGACCCACTGAATAACTGAATAACTCTGACCTACTGAATAACTAAATAACTCTCTGACCCACTGAATAACTAAATAACTATCTGACCTACTGAATAACTCTCTGACCTACTGAATAACTAAATAACTCTCTGACCTACTAAATAACTCTCTGACCTACTGAATAACTAAATAACTCCCTGATCTACTGAATAACTCTCTGACCTACTGAATAACTCTCTGACCTACTGAATAACTAAATAACTATCTGACCTACTGAATAACTAAATAACTATCTGACCTACTGAATAACTAAATAACTATCTGACCTACTGAATAACTCTCTGACCCACTGAATAACTAAATAACTCTCTGACCTACTGAATAACTAAATAACTCTCTGACCTACTGAATAACTCTCTGACCCACTGAATAACTAAATAACTCTGACCTACTGAATAACTAAATAACTATCTGACCTACTGAATAACAAAATAACTCTCTGACCTACTGAATAACTCTCTGACCCACTGAATAACTAAATAACTCTCTGACCTACTGAATAACTAAATAACTCTCTGACCTACTGAATAACTCTCTGACCCACTGAATAACTAAATAACTCTCTGACCTACTGAATAACTAAATAACTCTCTGACCTACTGAATAACTCTCTGACCCACTGAATAACTAAATAACTCTCTGACCTACTGAATAACTAAATAACTATCTGACCTACTGAATAACAAAATAACTCTCTGACCCACTGAATAACAAAATAACTCTCTGACCTACTGAATAACAAAATAACTCTCTGATCCACTGAATAACTAAATAACTCTCTGACCTACTGACTAACTAAATAACTCTCTGACCCACTGAATAACTAAATAACTCTCTGACCTACTGAATAACTAAATAACTCTCTGAATAACTAAATAACTCTCTGACCTACTGAATAACTAAATAACTCTCTGACCTACTGAATAACTAAATAACTCTCTCCCCCACTGAATAACTAAATAACTCTCTGACCCACTAAATAACTCTCGGACCTACTGAATAACTAAATAACTATCTGACCTACTGAATAACTATATAACTCTCTGACCCACTGAATAACTAAATAACTCTCTGACCCACTGAATAACTAAATACCTCTCTGACCTACTGAATAACTAAATAACTCTCTGACCTACTGAATGACTAAATAACTCTCTGACCCACTAAATAACTCTCTGACCTACTGAATAACTAAATAACTCTCTGACCTACTGAATAACTAAATAACTCTCTCACCCACTGAATAACTAAATAACTCTCTGACCCACTAAATAACTCTCTGACCTACTGAATAACTAAATAACTATCTGACCTACTGAATAACTAAATAACTATCTGACCCACTGAATAACTAAATAACTCTCTGACCCACTGAATAACTAAATAACTATCTGACCCACTGAATAACTAAATAACTCTCTGACCCACTGAATAACTAAATAACTATCTGACCCACTGAATATCTAAATAACTCTGACCCACTGAATAACTGAATAACTCTCTGACCCACTGAATAACAAAATAACTATCTGACCCACTGAATAACTGAATAACTCTCTGACCCACTGAATAACTAAATAACTATCTGACCCACTGAATAACTCTCTGACCCACTGAATAACTAAATAACTCTCTGACCCACTGAATAACTAAATAACTCTCTGACCCACTGAATAACTAAATAACTCTCTGACCTACTGAATAACTAAATAACTATCTGACCCACTGAATAACTAAATAACTCTCTGACCCACTGAATAACTAAATAACTCTCTGACCTACTGAATAACTAAATAACTCTGACCCACTGAATAACAAAATAACTCTCTGACCTACTGAATAACTAAATAACTCTCTGACCCACAGAATAACTAAATAACTCTCTGACCCACAGAATAACTAAATAACTATCTGACCCACTGAATAAATAAATAACTATCTGACCCACTGAATAACTAAATAACTCTCTGACCTACTGAATAACTAAATAACTCTCTGACCTACTGAATAACTAAATAACTATCTGACCCACTGAATAACTAAATAACTCTCTGACCTACTGAATAACTAAATAACTCTCTGACCCACTGAATAACTAAATAACTCTCTGACCCACTGAATAACTAAATAACTCTGACCCACTGAATAACTAAATAACTCTGACCCACTGAATAACTAAATAACTCTCTGACCTACTGAATAACTTAATAACTCTCTGACCCACTGAATAACTAAATAACTCTCTGACCTACTGAATAACTCTCTGACCCACTGAATAACTAAATAACTCTCTGACCCACTGAATAACTAAATAACTCCCTGACCCACTGAATAACTCTCTGACCCACTAAATAACTCTCTGACACATTGAATAACTAAATAACTCTCTGACACATTGAATAACTAAATAACTCTGACCCACTGAATAACTCTCTGACCCACTAAATAACTCTCTGACACATTGAATAACTAAATAACTCTATGACACATTGAATAACTAAATAACTCTGACCCACTAAATAACTATCTGACCCAGTGAATAACTAAATAACTAAATAACTAAATAACTCTGACCCACTGATACACCTGAATCTACACATTGAATAACTAAATAACTATCTGACCTACTGAATAACAAAATAACTCTGACCTACTGAATAACTCTCTGACCCACTGAATAACTAAATAACTCTCTGACCTACTGAATAACTAAATAACTCTCTGACCTACTGAATAACTCTCTGACCCACTGAATAACTAAATAACTCTCTGACCTACTGAATAACTAAATAACTCTCTGACCTACTGAATAACTCTCTGACCCACTGAATAACTAAATAACTCTCTGACCTACTGAATAACTAAATAACTATCTGACCTACTGAATAACAAAATAACTCTCTGACCCACTGAATAACAAAATAACTCTCTGACCTACTGAATAACAAAATAACTCTCTGATCCACTGAATAACTAAATAACTCTCTGACCTACTGAATAACTAAATAACTCTCTGACCCACTGAATAACTAAATAACTCTCTGACCTACTGAATAACTAAATAACTCTCTGAATAACTAAATAACTCTCTGACCTACTGAATAACTAAATAACTCTCTGACCTACTGAATAACTAAATAACTCTCTCCCCCACTGAATTACTAAATAACTCTCTGACCCACTAAATAACTCTCGGACCTACTGAATAACTAAATAACTATCTGACCTACTGAATAACTATATAACTCTCTGACCCACTGAATAACTAAATAACTCTCTGACCCACTGAATAACTAAATACCTCTCTGACCTACTGAATAACTAAATAACTCTCTGACCTACTGAATGACTAAATAACTCTCTGACCCACTAAATAACTCTCTGACCTACTGAATAACTAAATAACTCTCTGACCTACTGAATAACTAAATAACTCTCTCACCCACTGAATAACTAAATAACTCTCTGACCCACTAAATAACTCTCTGACCTACTGAATAACTAAATAACTATCTGACCTACTGAATAACTAAATAACTATCTGACCCACTGAATAACTAAATAACTCTCTGACCCACTGAATAACTAAATAACTATCTGACCCACTGAATATCTAAATAACTCTGACCCACTGAATAACTGAATAACTCTCTGACCCACTGAATAACAAAATAACTATCTGACCCACTGAATAACTAAATAACTCTCTGACCCACTGAATAACTAAATAACTATCTGACCCACTGAATAACTCTCTGACCCACTGAATAACTAAATAACTCTCTGACCCACTGAATAACTAAATAACTCTCTGACCCACTGAATAACTAAATAACTCTCTGACCTACTGAATAACTAAATAACTATCTGACCCACTGAATAACTAAATAACTCTCTGACCCACTGAATAACTAAATAACTCTCTGACCTACTGAATAACTAAATAACTATCTGACCTACTGAATAACAAAATAACTCTGACCTACTGAATAACTCTCTGACCCACTGAATAACTAAATAACTCTCTGACCCACTGAATAACTAAATAACTCTCTGACACATTGAATAACTAAATAACTCTGACCCACTGAATAACTCTCTGACCCACTAAATAACTCTCTGACACATTGAATAACTAAATAACTCTATGACACATTGAATAACTAAATAACTCTGACCCACTAAATAACTATCTGACCCAGTGAATAACTAAATAACTAAATAACTAAATAACTCTGACCCACTGATACACCTGAATCTACACATTGAATAACTAAATAACTATCTGACCTACTGAATAACAAAATAACTCTGACCTACTGAATAACTCTCTGACCCACTGAATAACTAAATAACTCTCTGACCTACTGAATAACTAAATAACTCTCTGACCTACTGAATAACTCTCTGACCCACTGAATAACTAAATAACTCTCTGACCTACTGAATAACTAAATAACTCTCTGACCTACTGAATAACTCTCTGACCCACTGAATAACTAAATAACTCTCTGACCTACTGAATAACTAAATAACTATCTGACCTACTGAATAACAAAATAACTCTCTGACCCACTGAATAACAAAATAACTCTCTGACCTACTGAATAACAAAATAACTCTCTGATCCACTGAATAACTAAATAACTCTCTGACCTACTGAATAACTAAATAACTCTCTGACCCACTGAATAACTAAATAACTCTCTGACCTACTGAATAACTAAATAACTCTCTGAATAACTAAATAACTCTCTGACCTACTGAATAACTAAATAACTCTCTGACCTACTGAATAACTAAATAACTCTCTCCCCCACTGAATTACTAAATAACTCTCTGACCCACTAAATAACTCTCGGACCTACTGAATAACTAAATAACTATCTGACCTACTGAATAACTATATAACTCTCTGACCCACTGAATAACTAAATAACTCTCTGACCCACTGAATAACTAAATACCTCTCTGACCTACTGAATAACTAAATAACTCTCTGACCTACTGAATGACTAAATAACTCTCTGACCCACTAAATAACTCTCTGACCTACTGAATAACTAAATAACTCTCTGACCTACTGAATAACTAAATAACTCTCTCACCCACTGAATAACTAAATAACTCTCTGACCCACTAAATAACTCTCTGACCTACTGAATAACTAAATAACTATCTGACCTACTGAATAACTAAATAACTATCTGACCCACTGAATAACTAAATAACTCTCTGACCCACTGAATAACTAAATAACTATCTGACCCACTGAATATCTAAATAACTCTGACCCACTGAATAACTGAATAACTCTCTGACCCACTGAATAACAAAATAACTATCTGACCCACTGAATAACTAAATAACTCTCTGACCCACTGAATAACTAAATAACTATCTGACCCACTGAATAACTCTCTGACCCACTGAATAACTAAATAACTCTCTGACCCACTGAATAACTAAATAACTCTCTGACCCACTGAATAACTAAATAACTCTCTGACCTACTGAATAACTAAATAACTATCTGACCCACTGAATAACTAAATAACTCTCTGACCCACTGAATAACTAAATAACTCTCTGACCTACTGAATAACTAAATAACTCTGACCCACTGAATAACAAAATAACTCTCTGACCTACTGAATAACTAAATAACTCTCTGACCCACAGAATAACTAAATAACTCTCTGACCCACAGAATAACTAAATAACTATCTGA
Source organism: Oncorhynchus mykiss (assembly GCF_057628025.1). Lineage (NCBI taxonomy): Eukaryota > Metazoa > Chordata > Actinopteri > Salmoniformes > Salmonidae > Oncorhynchus > Oncorhynchus mykiss. The sequence continues at coordinate 55,039,578 of NC_143044.1, read as the reverse complement.
CCCACTGAATAAATAAATAACTATCTGACCCACTGAATAACTAAATAACTCTCTGACCTACTGAATAACTAAATAACTCTCTGACCTACTGAATAACTAAATAACTATCTGACCCACTGAATAACTAAATAACTCTCTGACCTACTGAATAACTAAATAACTCTCTGACCCACTGAATAACTAAATAACTCTCTGACCCACTGAATAACTAAATAACTCTGACCCACTGAATAACTAAATAACTCTGACCCACTGAATAACTAAATAACTCTCTGACCTACTGAATAACTTAATAACTCTCTGACCCACTGAATAACTAAATAACTCTCTGACCTACTGAATAACTCTCTGACCCACTGAATAACTAAATAACTCTCTGACCCACTGAATAACTAAATAACTCCCTGACCCACTGAATAACTCTCTGACCCACTAAATAACTCTCTGACACATTGAATAACTAAATAACTCTCTGACACATTGAATAACTAAATAACTCTGACCCACTGAATAACTCTCTGACCCACTAAATAACTCTCTGACACATTGAATAACTAAATAACTCTATGACACATTGAATAACTAAATAAATCTGACCCACTAAATAACTATCTGACCCAGTGAATAACTAAATAACTCTGACCCACTGATACACCTGAATCATAGATGACAGTTGGGATCCTCCATCCGTCCCCCACAATGCTTCAGTCAGTCTGTTTTGCTTTGTTTGTTATTGTGTTAACTCTATTGTTCACCTTACATCCAGCCCATAGGGCTCTGGTATAAAGTAGTGTACTACATAGGGCTCTGGTATAAAGTAGTGTACTACATAGGGCTCTGGTATAAAGTAGTGTACTACATAGGGCTATGGTATAAAGTAGTGCACTACATAGGGCTATGGTATAAAGTAGTGCACTACATAGGGCTCTGGTATAAAGTAGTGCACTACATAGGGCTATGGTATAAAGTAGTGTACTACATAGGGCTCTGGTATAAAGTAGTGTACTACATAGGGCTCTGGTATAAAGTAGTGTACTACATAGGGCTATGGTATAAAGTAGTGTACTACATAGGGCTCTGGTATAAAGTAGTGCACTACATAGGGCTCTGGTATAAAGTAGTGCACTACATAGGCCTCTGGTATAAAGTAGTGCACTACATAGGGCTCTGGTATAAAGTAGTGCACTACATAGGCCTCTGGTATAAAGTAGTGCACTACATAGGCCTCTGGTATAAAGTAGTGCACTACATAGGCCTCTGGTATAAAGTAGTGCACTACATAGGGCTCTGGTATAAAGTAGTGCACTACATAGGTCTCTGGTATAAAGTAGTGCACTACATAGGGAATAAGATGCCATTCGGAACATAAACCATGCTGCTTTTTTTTTCAAAAAGGAAAAGGTTAGAATCTAAAGGAATGCCATGTGTCACGAGAGAATGACAGCTAGTTGAGGCTCCCAGCATTCCAAAGCAACACCCTGAATGATGCAATCTCTGATCCACCTGAACTGAGTTTTGATGGGTAGAGAGAGAGAGAGAGAGAGAGAGAGAGAGAGAGAGAGGGAGAGAGAGAGAGAGAGAGGGAGAGAGAGAGATGAGGGAGGGGAGTGCTGACTAGTAAAGAGTAAAGAGTGCCCATTGTAAAATGGTTGTTTGTTTTGTTTTCTAGAGATAAAGGACAGTATGATAACCTGTCAAGTAACTGACTTACCAATTGACTCCTCTCCTATCTTCCCCTCTCCTCTCCTCTTCTCCTCTCCTATCTTCCCCTCTCCTCTCTTCTTCTCCTCTCCTCTCTCCTCCTCGCCTCTCCTTCCCTCTCTTCCTCTCCTCTCGTCCCCTCTCCTTCCCTCTCCTCCGCTCCTCTCCTCTCGTCCCCTCTCCTCTCGTTCCCTCTCCTTCCCTCTCCTCTGCTCCTCTCCTCTCGTCCCCTCTCCTTCCCTCTCCTCCGCTCCTCTCCTCTCGTCTCCTCTCCTCTCGTTCCCTCTCCTTCCCTTCCCCCGTCCTCTCCTCTCCTCTCGTCCCCTCTCCTTCCCTCTCCTCTGCTCCTCTCCTCTCGTCCCCTCTCCTCTCGTCCCCTCTCCTTCCCTCTCCTCCGCTCCTCTCCTCTCGTTCCCTCTCCTTCCCTTCCCCCGTCCTCTCCTCTCATCTCCTTCTCTTTGTGTGTGCATGCCTGCGTGTGTGGAAGGAATCTAACTGGTTTTGGTCTCTTGAGCAAGCAAAGTATAATCTTTGTGCAATAGCCTACAGGTATATTCTGCTGCCTTTTCAAACTGGTGAGCTAACTAACCATATAAGCCAATCAAGGATAGGCCTAATTACATGTTTGACTTAATTACCAGCTTTTACATTAGCCGTCTATTTGCTTCTATGCAGGCGGCTTCAGAAAATGGATCAAGGATCGTAAAATGGATCTTTGGCATCGGCAACAAAGTGTTTTTGTTTACCTAGTCGTGAGACTCAACCAGAAAACTACACCAGCTCAAGGGCTCCTCCAGATCCAGTCCCAAAACAACGATGTTTTTTCTGTGTGTAATCAGCACTACAAGTGAAGAAGACACAGGATAGTTGTATAGTCTCTGTGTGTAATCAGCACTACAAGTGGAGAAGACACAGGATAGCTGTATAGTCTGTGTGTGTAATCAGCACTACAAGTGGAGAAGACACAGGATAGCTGTATAGTCTCTGTGTGTAATCAGCACTACAGGTGAAGAAGACACAGGATAGTTGTATAGTCTGTGTGTGTAATCAGCACTACAGGTGGAGAAGACACAGGATAGTTGTATAGTCTCTCTGTGTGTAATCAGCACTACAGGTGGAGAAGACACAGGATAGCTGTATAGTCTGTGTGTGTAATCAGCACTACAAGTGGAGAAGACACAGGATAGTTGTATAGTCTGTGTGTGTAATCAGCACTACAAGTGGAGAAGACACAGGATAGTTGTATAGTCTGTGTGTGTAATCAGCACTACAAGTGAAGAAGACACAGGATAGTTGTATAGTCTCTGTGTGTAATCAGCACTACAAGTGAAGAAGACACAGGATAGTTGTATAGTCTCTGTGTGTAATCAGCACTACAAGTGAAGAAGACACAGGATAGTTGTATAGTCTCTGTGTGTAATCAGCACTACAAGTGGAGAAGACACAGGATAGTTGTATAGTCTGTGTGTGTAATCAGCACTACAAGTGGAGAAGACACAGGATAGTTGTATAGTCTGTGTGTGTAATCAGCACTACAAGTGAAGAAGACACAGGATAGTTGTATAGTCTCTGTGTGTGTAATCAGCACTACAAGTGAAGAAGACACAGGATAGCTGTATAGTCTGTGTGTGTAATCAGCACTACAAGTGAAGAAGACACAGGATAGTTGTATAGTCTGTGTGTGTAATCAGCACTACAGGTGGAGAAGACACAGGATAGTTGTATAGTCTGTGTGTGTAATCAGCACTACAAGTGGAGAAGACACAGGATAGTTGTATAGTCTCTGTGTGTGTAATCAGCACTACAAGTGGAGAAGACACAGGATAGTTGTATAGTCTCTGTGTGTAATCAGCACTACAAGTGGAGAAGACACAGGATAGTTGTATAGTCTCTGTGTGTGTAATCAGCACTACAAGTGAAGAAGACACAGGATAGTTGTATAGTCTCTGTGTGTGTAATCAGCACTACAAGTGGAGAAGACACAGGATAGCTGTATAGTCTGTGTGTGTAATCAGCACTACAAGTGAAGAAGACACAGGATAGCTGTATAGTCTCTGTGTGTAATCAGCACTACAAGTGAAGAAGACACAGGATAGCTGTATAGTCTCTGTGTGTGTAATCAGCACTACAAGTGGAGAAGACACAGGATAGCTGTATAGTCTGTGTGTGTAATCAGCACTACAAGTGAAGAAGACACAGGATAGCTGTATAGTCTCTGTGTAATCAGCACTACAAGTGAAGAAGACACAGGATAGTTGTATAGTCTCTGTGTGTGTAATCAGCACTACAAGTGAAGAAGACACAGGATAGTTGTATAGTCTCTGTGTGTGTAATCAGCACTACAAGTGGAGAAGACACAGGATAGTTGTATAGTCTGTGTGTGTAATCAGCACTACAAGTGGAGAAGACACAGGATAGCTGTATAGTCTGTGTGTGTAATCAGCACTACAAGTGAAGAAGACACAGGATAGTTGTATAGTCTGTGTGTGTAATCAGCACTACAGGTGGAGAAGACACAGGATAGCTGTATAGTCTCTGTGTGTAATCAGCACTACAGGTGAAGAAGACACAGGATAGCTGTATAGTCTGTGTGTGTAATCAGCACTACAAGTGAAGAAGACACAGGATAGCTGTATAGTCTCTGTGTGTAATCAGCACTACAGGTGAAGAAGACACAGGATAGCTGTATAGTCTGTGTGTGTAATCAGCACTACAAGTGGAGAAGACACAGGATAGTTGTATAGTCTCTGTGTGTGTAATCAGCACTACAAGTGAAGAAGACACAGGATAGTTGTATAGTCTGTGTGTGTAATCAGCACTACAAGTGGAGAAGACACAGGATAGTTGTATAGTCTCTGTGTGTGTAATCAGCACTACAAGTGAAGAAGACACAGGATAGTTGTATAGTCTCTCTGTGTGTGTAATCAGCACTACAAGTGAAGAAGACACAGGATAGCTGTATAGTCTCTCTGTGTGTGTAATCAGCACTACAAGTGAAGAAGACACAGGATAGCTGTATAGTCTGTGTGTGTAATCAGCACTACAAGTGAAGAAGACACAGGATAGTTGTATAGTCTCTCTGTGTGTGTAATCAGCACTACAAGTGAAGAAGACACAGGATAGTTGTATAGTCTGTGTGTGTGTGTAATCAGCACTACAGGTGGAGAAGACACAGGATAGCTGTATAGTCTGTGTGTGTAATCAGCACTACAAGTGAAGAAGACACAGGATAGCTGTATAGTCTGTGTGTAATCAGCACTACAAGTGGAGAAGACACAGGATAGCTGTATAGTCTGTGTGTGTAATCAGCACTACAAGTGGAGAAGACACAGGATAGCTGTATAGTCTGTGTGTGTAATCAGCACTACAAGTGAAGAAGACACAGGATAGCTGTATAGTCTGTGTGTGTAATCAGCACTACAAGTGGAGAAGACACAGGATAGCTGTATAGTCTGTGTGTGTAATCAGCACTACAAGTGAAGAAGACACAGGATAGCTGTATAGTCTGTGTGTGTAATCAGCACTACAAGTGGAGAAGACACAGGATAGCTGTATAGTCTGTGTGTAATCAGCACTACAAGTGAAGAAGACACAGGATAGCTGTATAGTCTGTGTGTGTAATCAGCACTACAAGTGGAGAAGACACAGGATAGCTGTATAGTCTGTGTGTGTAATCAGCACTACAAGTGAAGAAGACACAGGATAGCTGTATAGTCTGTGTGTGTAATCAGCACTACAAGTGAAGAAGACACAGGATAGCTGTATAGTCTGTGTGTAATCAGCACTACAAGTGAAGAAGACACAGGATAGCTGTATAGTCTGTGTGTGTAATCAGCACTACAGGTGAAGAAGACACAGGATAGCTGTATAGTCTGTGTGTGTAATCAGCACTACAAGTGGAGAAGACACAGGATAGCTGTATAGTCTCTGTGTGTAATCAGCACTACAGGTGGAGAAGACACAGGATAGCTGTATAGTCTGTGTGTGTAATCAGCACTACAAGTGGAGAAGACACAGGATAGTTGTATAGTCTCTGTGTGTAATCAGCACTACAAGTGAAGAAGACACAGGATAGCTGTATAGTCTCTGTGTGTAATCAGCACTACAGGTGAAGAAGACACAGGATAGCTGTATAGTCTGTGTGTGTAATCAGCACTACAAGTGGAGAAGACACAGGATAGCTGTATAGTCTGTGTGTGTAATCAGCACTACAAGTGGAGAAGACACAGGATAGCTGTATAGTCTCTGTGTGTGTAATCAGCACTACAGGTGGAGAAGACACAGGATAGCTGTATAGTCTCTGTGTGTGTAATCAGCACTACAGGTGGAGAAGACACAGGATAGCTGTATAGTCTCTGTGTGTGTAATCAGCACTACAGGTGGAGAAGACACAGGATAGCTGTATAGTCTCTGTGTGTGTAATCAGCACTACAGGTGGAGAAGACACAGGATAGTTGTATAGTCTGTGTGTGTAATCAGCACTACAGGTGAAGAAGACACAGGATAGCTGTATAGTCTGTGTGTGTAATCAGCACTACAGGTGAAGAAGACACAGGATAGCTGTATAGTCTCTGTGTGTAATCAGCACTACAAGTGAAGAAGACACAGGATAGCTGTATAGTCTCTGTGTGTGTAATCAGCACTACAAGTGGAGAAGACACAGGATAGCTGTATAGTCTGTGTGTAATCAGCACTACAAGTGAAGAAGACACAGGATAGCTGTATAGTCTGTGTGTGTAATCAGCACTACAAGTGAAGAAGACACAGGATAGCTGTATAGTCTGTGTGTGTAATCAGCACTACAGGTGAAGAAGACACAGGATAGCTGTATAGTCTGTGTGTGTAATCAGCACTACAAGTGAAGAAGACACAGGATAGCTGTATAGTCTGTGTGTGTAATCAGCACTACAAGTGGAGAAGACACAGGATAGTTGTATAGTCTGTGTGTGTAATCAGCACTACAAGTGGAGAAGACACAGGATAGTTGTATAGTCTGTGTGTGTAATCAGCACTACAAGTGAAGAAGACACAGGATAGTTGTATAGTCTCTGTGTGTGTAATCAGCACTACAAGTGAAGAAGACACAGGATAGCTGTATAGTCTGTGTGTGTAATCAGCACTACAAGTGAAGAAGACACAGGATAGTTGTATAGTCTGTGTGTGTAATCAGCACTACAGGTGGAGAAGACACAGGATAGTTGTATAGTCTGTGTGTGTAATCAGCACTACAAGTGGAGAAGACACAGGATAGTTGTATAGTCTCTGTGTGTGTAATCAGCACTACAAGTGGAGAAGACACAGGATAGTTGTATAGTCTCTGTGTGTAATCAGCACTACAAGTGGAGAAGACACAGGATAGTTGTATAGTCTCTGTGTGTGTAATCAGCACTACAAGTGAAGAAGACACAGGATAGTTGTATAGTCTCTGTGTGTGTAATCAGCACTACAAGTGGAGAAGACACAGGATAGCTGTATAGTCTGTGTGTGTAATCAGCACTACAAGTGAAGAAGACACAGGATAGCTGTATAGTCTCTGTGTGTAATCAGCACTACAAGTGAAGAAGACACAGGATAGCTGTATAGTCTCTGTGTGTGTAATCAGCACTACAAGTGGAGAAGACACAGGATAGCTGTATAGTCTGTGTGTGTAATCAGCACTACAAGTGAAGAAGACACAGGATAGCTGTATAGTCTCTGTGTAATCAGCACTACAAGTGAAGAAGACACAGGATAGTTGTATAGTCTCTGTGTGTGTAATCAGCACTACAAGTGAAGAAGACACAGGATAGTTGTATAGTCTCTGTGTGTGTAATCAGCACTACAAGTGGAGAAGACACAGGATAGTTGTATAGTCTGTGTGTGTAATCAGCACTACAAGTGGAGAAGACACAGGATAGCTGTATAGTCTGTGTGTGTAATCAGCACTACAAGTGAAGAAGACACAGGATAGTTGTATAGTCTGTGTGTGTAATCAGCACTACAGGTGGAGAAGACACAGGATAGCTGTATAGTCTCTGTGTGTAATCAGCACTACAGGTGAAGAAGACACAGGATAGCTGTATAGTCTGTGTGTGTAATCAGCACTACAAGTGAAGAAGACACAGGATAGCTGTATAGTCTCTGTGTGTAATCAGCACTACAGGTGAAGAAGACACAGGATAGCTGTATAGTCTGTGTGTGTAATCAGCACTACAAGTGGAGAAGACACAGGATAGTTGTATAGTCTCTGTGTGTGTAATCAGCACTACAAGTGAAGAAGACACAGGATAGTTGTATAGTCTGTGTGTGTAATCAGCACTACAAGTGGAGAAGACACAGGATAGTTGTATAGTCTCTGTGTGTGTAATCAGCACTACAAGTGAAGAAGACACAGGATAGTTGTATAGTCTCTCTGTGTGTGTAATCAGCACTACAAGTGAAGAAGACACAGGATAGCTGTATAGTCTCTCTGTGTGTGTAATCAGCACTACAAGTGAAGAAGACACAGGATAGCTGTATAGTCTGTGTGTGTAATCAGCACTACAAGTGAAGAAGACACAGGATAGTTGTATAGTCTCTCTGTGTGTGTAATCAGCACTACAAGTGAAGAAGACACAGGATAGTTGTATAGTCTGTGTGTGTGTGTAATCAGCACTACAGGTGGAGAAGACACAGGATAGCTGTATAGTCTGTGTGTGTAATCAGCACTACAAGTGAAGAAGACACAGGATAGCTGTATAGTCTGTGTGTAATCAGCACTACAAGTGAAGAAGACACAGGATAGCTGTATAGTCTGTGTGTGTAATCAGCACTACAAGTGGAGAAGACACAGGATAGTTGTATAGTCTGTGTGTGTAATCAGCACTACAAGTGAAGAAGACACAGGATAGCTGTATAGTCTGTGTGTGTAATCAGCACTACAAGTGGAGAAGACACAGGATAGCTGTATAGTCTGTGTGTGTAATCAGCACTACAAGTGGAGAAGACACAGGATAGCTGTATAGTCTGTGTGTGTAATCAGCACTACAAGTGAAGAAGACACAGGATAGCTGTATAGTCTGTGTGTGTAATCAGCACTACAAGTGGAGAAGACACAGGATAGCTGTATAGTCTGTGTGTGTAATCAGCACTACAAGTGAAGAAGACACAGGATAGCTGTATAGTCTGTGTGTGTAATCAGCACTACAAGTGGAGAAGACACAGGATAGCTGTATAGTCTGTGTGTAATCAGCACTACAAGTGAAGAAGACACAGGATAGCTGTATAGTCTGTGTGTGTAATCAGCACTACAAGTGGAGAAGACACAGGATAGCTGTATAGTCTGTGTGTGTAATCAGCACTACAAGTGAAGAAGACACAGGATAGCTGTATAGTCTGTGTGTGTAATCAGCACTACAAGTGAAGAAGACACAGGATAGCTGTATAGTCTGTGTGTAATCAGCACTACAAGTGAAGAAGACACAGGATAGCTGTATAGTCTGTGTGTGTAATCAGCACTACAGGTGAAGAAGACACAGGATAGCTGTATAGTCTGTGTGTGTAATCAGCACTACAAGTGGAGAAGACACAGGATAGCTGTATAGTCTCTGTGTGTAATCAGCACTACAGGTGGAGAAGACACAGGATAGCTGTATAGTCTGTGTGTGTAATCAGCACTACAAGTGGAGAAGACACAGGATAGTTGTATAGTCTCTGTGTGTAATCAGCACTACAAGTGAAGAAGACACAGGATAGCTGTATAGTCTCTGTGTGTAATCAGCACTACAGGTGAAGAAGACACAGGATAGCTGTATAGTCTGTGTGTGTAATCAGCACTACAAGTGGAGAAGACACAGGATAGCTGTATAGTCTGTGTGTGTAATCAGCACTACAAGTGGAGAAGACACAGGATAGCTGTATAGTCTCTGTGTGTGTAATCAGCACTACAGGTGGAGAAGACACAGGATAGCTGTATAGTCTCTGTGTGTGTAATCAGCACTACAGGTGGAGAAGACACAGGATAGCTGTATAGTCTCTGTGTGTGTAATCAGCACTACAGGTGGAGAAGACACAGGATAGCTGTATAGTCTCTGTGTGTGTAATCAGCACTACAGGTGGAGAAGACACAGGATAGTTGTATAGTCTGTGTGTGTAATCAGCACTACAGGTGAAGAAGACACAGGATAGCTGTATAGTCTGTGTGTGTAATCAGCACTACAGGTGAAGAAGACACAGGATAGCTGTATAGTCTCTGTGTGTAATCAGCACTACAAGTGAAGAAGACACAGGATAGCTGTATAGTCTCTGTGTGTGTAATCAGCACTACAAGTGGAGAAGACACAGGATAGCTGTATAGTCTGTGTGTAATCAGCACTACAAGTGAAGAAGACACAGGATAGCTGTATAGTCTGTGTGTGTAATCAGCACTACAAGTGAAGAAGACACAGGATAGCTGTATAGTCTGTGTGTGTAATCAGCACTACAGGTGAAGAAGACACAGGATAGCTGTATAGTCTGTGTGTGTAATCAGCACTACAAGTGAAGAAGACACAGGATAGCTGTATAGTCTGTGTGTGTAATCAGCACTACAGGTGGAGAAGACACAGGATAGCTGTATAGTCTGTGTGTGTAATCAGCACTACAGGTGGAGAAGACACAGGATAGCTGTATAGTCTGTGTGTGTAATCAGCACTACAAGTGAAGAAGACACAGGATAGCTGTATAGTCTGTGTGTGTAATCAGCACTACAGGTGGAGAAGACACAGGATAGCTGTATAGTCTGTGTGTGTAATCAGCACTACAGGTGGAGAAGACACAGGATAGCTGTATAGTCTGTGTGTGTAATCAGCACTACAGGTGGAGAAGACACAGGATAGTTGTATAGTCTGTGTGTGTAATCAGCACTACAAGTGGAGAAGACACAGGATAGCTGTATAGTCTGTGTGTGTAATCAGCACTACAGGTGGAGAAGACACAGGATAGCTGTATAGTCTGTGTGTAATCAGCACTACAAGTGAAGAAGACACAGGATAGCTGTATAGTCTGTGTGTGTAATCAGCACTACAGGTGGAGAAGACACAGGATAGTTGTATAGTCTGTGTGTGTAATCAGCACTACAGGTGGAGAAGACACAGGATAGCTGTATAGTCTGTGTGTGTAATCAGCACTACAAGTGGAGAAGACACAGGATAGCTGTATAGTCTGTGTGTAATCAGCACTACAAGTGAAGAAGACACAGGATAGCTGTATAGTCTCTGTGTGTAATCAGCACTACAAGTGAAGAAGACACAGGATAGTTGTATAGTCTCTGTGTGTAATCAGCACTACAAGTGGAGAAGACACAGGGTAGCTGTATAGTCTCTGTGTGTGTAATCAGCACTACAAGTGGAGAAGACACAGGATAGCTGTATAGTCTCTGTGTGTGTAATCAGCACTACAAGTGGAGAAGACACAGGATAGCTGTATAGTCTGTGTGTGTAATCAGCACTACAAGTGGAGAAGACACAGGATAGTTGTATAGTCTGTGTGTGTAATCAGCACTACAGGTGAAGAAGACACAGGATAGCTGTATAGTCTGTGTGTGTAATCAGCACTACAGGTGAAGAAGACACAGGATAGTTGTATAGTCTCTCTGTGTGTAATCAGCACTACAGGTGAAGAAGACACAGGATAGCTGTATAGTCTCTGTGTGTAATCAGCACTACAAGTGGAGAAGACACAGGATAGTGGACAGGTAATAATAGGTGTCGTCCTTTAGCAGAAGCTCAACTGGGTTCATTAGTTAAACACAACGGAAAACATCTTAGAAACATTTTGCAACAGAATATTCAAAAATGAGTGTTTCTTATTGGACCAGTACTGATAATCCCTCCGTGTTTCTTCCGTGTGGTGCCTAATGAACTGGACCCTGCTATACCAGTGAGATGCTCTTATTGAATCCCTTAGAGACCTGAGTTAGTCACAGGCCTATTGTGAAAGACCCATGGGGGGGCAGAGGGAGGAGGAGGGGGGGGGGGGGGGGGGGTTGAGGAGGAAAGGAACTTTCCATTAACTGAGTACACACGTGTTAAACCAGGTTATTGTTGGTTTAGCTCTAAAACCACTTGGCTCCAGAGAGAGAGGGACAGCAGCCTGAGAAAATAAAATAACTTCAAGGCAGAAGTTGAAGACTTACAAGATAACAGAAACCGGTAGATTATGGTTGTCATTTACTACACTATAATCACTAAGACAGTAACGATTACAACACTAAACAATCTCTCTTATCGATGGTCTTTAAAAGCAAATGCCAGTAAAATGGTGTATTTTTACTGCCCTGTTTTAAAAGTCCTTTCTATATTCATTGAGATATTGTTTGAAGTGGGGCCCGTTCCTCTGTTTCTGATTCCTTCATGGAATCACACCCTACTTGTTATTCCAGCACTATAAAAGAGGACAAGAAACCCACACAGGTCACGTGGTCAACTCTTTGTATCACTTGTTGAATCGTCCACAGCAGCACCACATTCACTTCTAATGGAAAGGACTAGGCGGGGGGGGGGGGGGGGGGGAATAGGGGGGCAGGAGAGGGTCAAAGCCCCTCTTTTCAACTACAAAGCCCAACTATTACTGACAATCAGTGGAATAATCCAAAGTTTGTTTTGAAGAACAGGGGAGATTGTTGCTTACAGAAGTAGATAGACAGAGAAGGGGGGGACAGAGAGAGAGAGAGAGAGACAGATGGAGATAGACAGAGAAGGGGGGGACAGAGAGAGAGAGAGAGAGAGAGAGAGAGACAGATGGAGATAGACAGAGAAGGGGGGGACAGATAGAGAGAGAGAGACAGAAGGAGATAGACAGAAGGAGAGAGAGAGAGAGACAGAAGGAGATAGACAGAGAAGGGGGGGACAGAAAGAGAGAGAGACAGAAGGAGATAGACAGAGAATGGGGGGACAGAGAGAGAGAGAGAGAGAGAGAGAGTGTTGGCCTGGTGTATTCTGATCCATACTGAATGGACAGAGAGAGAGAGAGAGAGAGAGATAGACAGAGAAGGGGGGGACAGAAAGAGAGAGAGACAGAAGGAGATAGACAGAGAATGGGGGGACAGAGAGAGAGAGAGAGAGAGAGAGACAGAGTGTTGGCCTGGTGTATTTTGATCCATACTAAATGGACAGAGAGAGAGACAGAGAGAGAGACAGAGTGTTGGCCTGGTGTATTCTGATCCATACTGAATGGACAGAGAGAGAGACAGAGAGAGAGACAGAGTGTTGGCCTGGTGTATTCTGATCCATACTGAATGGACAGAGAGAGAGACAGAGAGAGAGACAGAGTGTTGGCCTGGTGTATTCTGATCCATACTGAATGGACAGAGAGAGAGACAGAGAGAGAGACAGAGTGTTGGCCTGGTGTATTCTGATCCATACTGAATGGACAGAGAGAGAGACAGAGAGAGAGACAGAGTGTTGGCCTGGTGTATTCTGATCCATACTGAATGGACAGAGAGAGAGACAGAGAGAGAGACAGAGTGTTGGCCTGGTGTATTCTGATCCATACTGAATGGACAGAGAGAGAGACAGAGAGAGAGACAGAGTGTTGGCCTGGTGTATTCTGATCCATACTGAATGGACAGAGAGAGAGACAGAGAGAGAGACAGAGTGTTGGCCTGGTGTATTCTGATCCATACTGAATGGACAGAGAGAGAGACAGAGAGAGAGACAGAGTGTTGGCCTGGTGTATTCTGATCCATACTGAATGGACAGCAGCAGACATAGATTAACTACAGTGAGCAACATGATGATTACAGAACTACTAGCGCCCCCTCAGAGAGGTGTGTGTGTGTGTATGTGTATGTGTGTGTGTGTGTGTGTGTGTGTGTGTGTGTGTGTGTGTGTGTGTGTGTGTATGTGTATGTGTGTGTGTGTGTATGTGTATGTGTGTATGTGTGTGTGTGTGTGTGTGTGTGTGTGTGTGTGTGACCCAGTGGTCACTGGTCAGGCTTTCCATTGAGTCACAGCATGCCCAAGGGGTCACTAGGGGTCAGCCAGATAACCACGGGAGTAACCTAAACTAACACTGCTAGGTCACTCTCACACTCACACACACACACACACACACACACACACACAAGACACACACAAACACAGCTGGGTGGAAGGCACCTGGGAACAAGGCCCTGTGGAGGAGAAGCCAGAGAACCTGGGCTTTATTGTGGAGGAAAGATGGCCGTGTGTTACTGTGGCTGGGAGCTCTCTAGCCAAACACTGACGACTGTCCACGGAGAGAAGCCTCAAACAACGATATACATGTTTACCACAGGTGACAGTTTCAATAATCACCACTGCTTCCTGTATCAAAAGGTCGGCTGGTCCTCATTGAAGTCCCACAGGTGACAGTTTCAATAATCACCACTGCTTCCTGTATCAAAAGGTCGGCTGGTCCTCATTGAAGTCCCACAGGTGACAGTTTCAATAATCACCACTGCTTCCTGTATCAAAAGGTCGGCTGGTCCTCATTGAAGTCCCACAGGTCACTTCATTACTCCTATTTGTTTGTTTCCAAAGCTCCGCTACACAAGCTTCCAACTTACCTAACTTTGCTGCTAACCTATAAGAGAATGAGCTACCAAACCCGCTCGCAGGATTGGTTCATTCTTGAGGTCCCTCTGGTCTCCACCAATTTAGGTAAATCCTCCTTTAGTTTAAGTGCCACCCCTGATTTTTGTTGGAATAACCTAGAAAATTCCTTGCCTTGATTCCCTGGTGCCGCTAGGACAGTGTAGGACTCTGATGTTGAATGAATTTATTCAGTATGGAAGTTGTTTCCATTGATTGTTGTGGTTTATTTGTTGAAGTTGTGGTGTTGAGGTTGTGGTGTTGTGGTATTGTGGTTGTGATGTTGAGGTTGTGGTGTTGTGGTTGTGGTTGTGATGTTGAGATTGTGGTGTTGTGGTTGTGGTTGTGATGTTGAGGTTGTGGTGTTGTGGTTGTGGTTGTGATGTTGAGATTGTGGTGTTGTGGTTGTGGTTGTGATGTTGAGGTTGTGGTGTTGAGGTTGTGGTGTTGTGGTATTGTGGTTGTGATGTTGAGGTTGTGGTGTTGTGGTTGTGGTTGTGGTGTTGAGGCTGCGGTGTTGTGGTTGTGGTTGTGGTGTTGAGGTTGTGGTGTTGTGGTTGTGGTGTTGAGGTTGTGGTTGTGGTGTTGAGGTTGTGGTTGTGGTGTTGAGGTTGTGGTGTTGAGGTTGTGGCGTTGAGGTTGTGGCGTTGAGGTTGTGGCGTTGAGGTTGTGGCGTTGAGGTTGTGGCGTTGAGGTTGTGGCGTTGAGGTTGTGAAGTAATTGTTATTATTCTTGTTTTATTTGGAATGTTAATTGTACTTCATGTTTGTGAGAAAATGTTTGTACTCAGGTCAGCATTGGGAATGAGACTCTGGTCTCAATTGGGCCTGAATACACACCAGTTAATACCATGTGTTTGTCTTACTTCTGATGACACTATGTTTCTCAACCTTCAGGGTTGTATTTATGTATACACTCACAAAACCTATCTAAATCGAAGTCCTTATGCTATCAGAATTTGCATACACTGGCTCAAAGCGCTCTTCAACCCATTCCAAACAATATGACCAATGAGCATGTTCCTTTTCAATCATTCTAGAACCACTCTGGAAAAAGGAAGAAAAAACGAGGGTCATTTCAATGAACCCCACTTCAGGATGGAGGGCACAATGAACCCCACTTCAGGATGGAGGGCACAATGAACCCCACTTCAGGATGGAGGGCACAATGAACCCCACTTCAGGATGGAGGGCACAATGAACCCCACTTCAGGATGGAGGGCACAATGAACCCCACTTCAGGATGGAGGGCACAATGAACCCCACTTCAGGATGGAGGGCACAATGATCCCCACTTCAGGATGGAGGGCACAATGAACCCCACTTCAGGATGGAGGGCACAATGATCCCCACTTCAGGATGGAGGGCACAATGATCCCCACTTCAGGATGGAGGGCACAATGATCCCCACTTCAGGATGGAGGGCACAATGAACCCCACTTCAGGATGGAGGGCACAATGAACCCCACTTCAGGATGGAGGGCACAATGAACCCCACTTCAGGATGGAGGGCACAATGAACCCCACTTCAGGATGGAGGGCACAATGATCCCCACTTCAGGATGGAGGGCACAATGAACCCCACTTCAGGATGGAGGGCACAATGATCCCCACTTCAGGATGGAGGGCACAATGATCCCCACTTCAGGATGGAGGGCACAATGATCCCCACTTCAGGATGGAGGGCACAATGAACCCCACTTCAGGATGGAGGGCACAATGAACCCCACTTCAGGATGGAGGGCACAATGAACCCCACTTCAGGATGGAGGGCACAATGAACCCCACTTCAGGATGGAGGGCACAATGAACCCCACTTCAGGATGGAGGGCACAATGATCCCCACTTCAGGATGGAGGGCACAATAGAGGAGAAGAGCTCACCAGATGCAGTGTCCACAGCGTTATTATCACAGCATCTAGACAGCCTGGGGATGCCACCCAAGAGTGGCACCCTATTCCCTACATAGTGCACTACATTTGAACAGAGCCCTTTGGACCCTGGACAAAAGTAGTGCACTAAATAGGGAATAGGGTGCAGCAGTTTTCCACTCTCTGAGCTTGTCACAAAGTTCATTAGCAGATTTGCTGCGCACCTTCCTCCTGCTTCTCTGCAATTAAAGACAACTGTGCAAACGGAGCGCTAGCTGCTGCTGTGACGCGGTGGCTGGAACGACCTCCCATCTCGTTGCTCACTCGGAGCAGTGGAGAGCCATGTGTGGGCTAGGCAAATACGTATTCAATCGGCAAGGCAACAAGCACCATGTCATCAACAACACAGAGAAGAGATTAAGCCCTGGGTGGGGATATGTATACATGGGCCACGTCTGCATGTATGACTGAAGGACTTTAAAACAACAGAATATGGAGCTGTCTTCCTATACTAGTTTTATGTGTTTTAGTTGTTGTGTGGAATCTTAGCTGTCGTGTGGAATCTTAGCTGTCGTGTGGAATCTTAGCTGTCGTGTGGAATCTTAGCTGTCGTGTGGAATCTTAGCTGTCGTGTGGAATCTTAGCTGTCGTGTGGAATCTTAGTTGTCGTGTGGAATCTTAGTTGTCGTGGGGAATCTTAGCTGTCGTGTGGAATCTTAGTTGTCGTGTGGAATCTTAGTTGTCGTGTGGAATCTTAGCTGTCGTGTGGAATCTTAGCTGTCGTGTGGAATCTTAGCTGTCGTGTGGAATCTTAGCTGTCGTGTGGAATCTGCGTTGATGAAGCCTAGGAACATGCAAGCACATTATTTCCTAGCATCACCTATTCCCGTGGAGGAGACTAGACGATATGCTAAGAAGTGTATCACGTTTTAGTTGTTTTGAAATGTGTTATGTTCACATGAACACCACTTAATTAAAAAGTGAAGACTAAAGGAATCTATTTATGGAAATGTTTGACTACCCTTCAAGTGGGTCAAAATGAGCAGGGAGAGGCTGCGGTCAAATGTAGTAAATAAAGGGGTTGAATATGTCAAATAAATGTGGTAAAACTAGTTTTCTAGGGAGAAGGAGGAAAAGGGTTTTAAAGGGAGCATGGAGCCAGGCTGGGCTCTCTCACACACGCACGCACACGCACACCCAAACTGGCTTGGTCACATTCACAAGCCTTCACAGCCAGACTCTCTCCCTCTCTCTATGACTGTTTCACCTCTCCTGAAATGCTCTTATCCGCTCCTTTTTTTGACAAGAGGCGCCCTGCGTCCTTCCTGCATGCGCTACTTTCCTGCGCAAAGCAAGAGACAAGCAAAATAACAAGGGGAGGAAAAAAAGATGGAGGAGTCGGAACGGAACATTATTGGTTCAATGCTTGGGTGCACAAGCTGCTAGTAACTCGGCGCAGACCCTGGAGTTTAATAAATTCAAAGTACTATTTTTTTGGGCCCTTTTCTGCTACAGTCCCCTCGCTGGAATAAATTGGTTTGTGCATAAATGAGCTTCCGTTCCTTCTTGTTAACAAATTCTCTATATTTTTTCCAGTCCAATTGAACGTTATGCCCCAGGGCGTATATTAACAATACATATGGATAGAGATAATTCTCACACCGCGCTAATCCGTTAAGGGTGTCACGGCTGCCTAACAAACGCAAAAGCATAAAATGTCCTACAAGAAATACAAAATACTAAAATACATAGCCTATATTCAGCTCAGCTGGAAAGTATCGCGATAAAGCAAGTGCAGTTTCATTTAATTGAAAACGGTCTTATCTTTGAGCCAAAGACCCCTCAGCGCTCTCTGGATAAGTTAATTTGTGGTTTATGGATCATTAAGCAGATATGCCTAAAATGTAGGCTAGCTGCACTACTTTGTATTGTATCATAATCTTACTCTGAAATATCAGGAATTTAATTGATATGGACATATTCCAGATCTGTCAGAACAGTTTTTACATAGAGGCCTATTAATGCGCTTCACAGCGGAGACACTGTCAACCTATATGCCTATATGATATTAGCCTCAATATTTAGGCTACAAGGAAGGCCATCATTAGATTAAAATAGGGCATGTCTTCATCTTAAAGTCAATTAAAGTACCATATCACTGCCCGCGAGCACAACATGATGTGCTTCATATACCTACAAACCCTAGGGTGTTCGCGAAGCCTATATTTCGATACCCCCTTTATCTTCCACAGTTTCACTCATATCTCAGTTCTATCTAGGCGCAACGTCTTTGACAAGGTCCCCAAAGAATACGCGTTCAAAGAAACACTTAAGTGCACAATTGGCATCATGTTATTTAATTCTGCTTTTGAATTAAATGAAGTGTTATCTGGCGGGGCGATCTGCCTCATTAGCATAATCATTAATATGGGGCTGGTGACGGAGAAAGAGAGAGAGAGAGCGAGAGAGAGGAAGCTTGAGGCAGGCAGGGGGTCGCTCCCATTTTGGTCCCAGCTCGTCCATGAATGACGATGCCTAGGCTATACTGCCTGCTAACTACGCTATTCACCACAGAACATGGAAGCTGCTCGCTGCCACTCTCTCCGGAGCACTACAACAGACCGCCAGCTCTAGCCGGCCACTCAACCATATGGAGGTCCACGGATTTAAATTATTTAGCCTAATCGCTTCATTACTTTTTATATCTGCCTAGCCGCTAATCTCTTTAATTTGGCCACTTGTGTTTTTTCCCTTCATCGGTATCCATAGCCTATGTCTCTGAGGGCCTTCATTCATTCTTCTCTAAAACCCTAACAGAGATAACTTTCGAAAATATAGGCCTATTTTGTTAAGTGAAATAAGAAAAGCTGTGTCTCTATTCAGGCTACAAAATGAAGCATGCTATTAATGGCCTAAAATCCACCGCATAAAAGATAGGGCTATAGATTTGCATAATTCTAATCATTATTACTGTTATCATTATTTAACGGCAATACGGACCATTAGGGTCATGCCTGCGCGCGCACTACAATGTCCCTCGAGAGCGAGCAGCCAGTGGAGCACATAATGAAGGATGTGCTGATATCGCTACTGCTGCCCGCGACTCACAATAGGAACCATTCCCCTAATCTAGCCTACTGCCTTGCCCTAATGTAGCCTACTGCCTTGTCCTAATCTAACCTACTGCCAAGTAGCTTTCAAAATCAAACCGTAATTTCAGCAAGTGCCATGGAATCTCTCTCTGTCTTCGCGCTTTAAAGCACAAAGTGGTCACGAATAGGGCTATTCGCCTAAGCAATGTGCACTCATGTCTGAGGAAAAATACTGACAAGACACCTAATGAACCGTAAACTACAACGGGAAATCCAAGGCAACTAAACCCACGGTCTCAGTCCCTCCGGTGAGATATCAAACTATGCGTTTGGCCTCTCCACAGTGGCTGCGTGGTAATACAAATGCACTGATGACGTTTCGTTTTGATTAAAAACTAGAAGACAGAGGTGGTGGAGAGGAGGAGGAAAATAAGAAAAGGGAAAGATGGCTAAATTAAAATGGACAAGAAGCAGGTCAAGTTTATGGCGATGCTTTCTCGGGCTAATCTCCCCCGGGTCGGTTCCCGGATCAAACCTTAATGGGCCAATAATGGATACATTATACAGAGAAATTTTCATTCCGATGGAATCTAAAATGGTCTTAATCGTATGCAAATAACAGCGCCTCGCGGAGAAGTGACCCAGAAGACACCACACTGAATATTCCCAGTAGAGAGAGAGATAGAGAGAGAGAGAGAGAGAGAGAGAGGTGACATTACCTGATCAAGAGGCCCGGATGATCTTGTTATTTCCTCGTTGTCCGATTTTGATCCGCCCTCTCTGTCGTCGATCACCAAGTCGATGGGCATCTTTCCTTTCAGACAGCTGATGTACCGGTGACAGAAATTGTCACATAGTTCGTGTACCTATAGAACAACATAAAAGAGAATAGGAAAACACACCAAAAGAAAAGACATGAGGTACTGTATATCTGACACATGCCTGCAACTACAAAGCTGCAAGCCACTTGGACAACCTGGTCCAAATGGGTTGAGGCGAGCACGTGGTGTTGCTGTGCGCTCCCACGTGACCAGCCGAATCCAGAAATATGAAGTAACTTTATTACAGAGAAAAATTGAGACTTCAACGAAAATTGACAATGACAAGAAGACTGGCGGGCTACAACCTGGTCAACACCCGTGTTAAATGTATCAGTGCCCCCAGGTTGTGTCCATTAGGGAGGTGGTGGGGTGACCCGACTGATTGACATTTAAGGTAAACTGCTTCATTTCCTCCAGTGATTCCATTATTACCACCGACCCAACCCGGTGCATGTCGCCTGGTCATGCCGAGGATGGTGCATGCTGTATGGGCTAAATGCATCGCTACACAATGCTGCTACAGCCTGCAACGACCCTAATGTTATATCATGTTTTGAATTGTATTAAAATAGCCCAACACTCGGTCTACTGAAAGTTAATTAACAATCATTTCAACTGATCAATTGTTTGGACAGTGGGCTACCATTGGTAAAACATATCAATATACCATATACAAAAATGGCTCACTAATGTCACGCCAATCTATGCTACAGCGGGCTACTTTTCTCGGCCTTTAGCATTCTCCAATACCTAAAGCGCGTATAACATACTTTAAATGATATAATTAATTCACCTTGTATGTAATCTACACCAAAATAAACTATTAGCTCTCAGAGAGATTTGGTCACAGAGATATCCGCTCCATGCAGTTGTAGCAGCTCGCGTTGTGATTAGGCTACAACGCGGAAGAGAAATAGGCCCCGTGATTGATTTCGACACTAATTATAGCCGACTAGAAAAATACATTTATGCAAATGTCGCCCATAGCTATGAAGTGTGACAAGGCCAGGCAGCAACAGGGAGCTGTGATATTACCTTTTCCAACTCCAGAAGATGAAACCGTAAAACTTGAATGGCTTGAATCATCTGAAAAATTTAAATAACAATTTAAAAAAAAGATTAGCTTGTAAAAATGTCCTAATATGAAATAGGCATATGTTTCTGGATAGGATATAAGAAACTACAATGGAGAAAATTATTCATGTTAAATTGGATTTTGAATTTTGATTTTATGTCGAGCTTGATATTCAACATTATAAGCGTACGGCATTACAACATTGGCTAATCAATCAAACACAATAGAAGCTTGCCCAGACATAAGCATTAGATATCCTACATTACAAGTGAAAACTATTAACGTAATAACTTTCCATCGAAGGGAAATGTAGTCCAAATCCATTTGACAGCTTTCTAATGCGGCCCTCAAAAGATGCTTATCTACCGTGACAACCGAGGGCTATCATAAAAATCAAACAATCCGGATTGAAGAACAACAACCTCCAGTCGTTGGAGAAACGTTTTGAAACTAACAGCGTCTGGTGTTCAGAAACCGTGACATAATATGAAGGCAAGCCCTGATATGTTGGATACATCCACGTTGACTCTTAGTCTTTAGCCCACTTCTTGTATAATCAAATCAATATTTGTCTTACCAGGTTATCCAGTTCTGGATTCGATGAAAATAACGGCTTTTCTGCCCGAATCTAAAACCACAAAATCATGAACACTTCAACACTTATGGGCAACATCCGTGAGAAAAATAATAATGTATTTAATATTAAAATAGTATTCCCAATATTGAACAATGCGTTAAACATAAACTACTGTTAATGGCATAACAAATACTATCAGGCTACTTCTAAACAATACACGCTTCAAAACATTTCCAATGTTAAACTTTACAATAACATTTAATTACACTAACAAAATACCCAGCTTAAAAACATAGGCTTTATGCTCAGCCACACACATCTATAATCGTATGCATAATGTAGCCTATGTTAATAACGCGTAACGTTTTTTCACCGACCTGTTTTGCAAACACTGCTATATCTTCATTGAAAGATTCCGATGAACAAACGTCTCCTCCCGCGACCCCAGGCTCTCTGGGCGTGCAAGTCGCTAATTCACATTTCTCAAAAATCAGTGCAAGCAGGGGGAACAGGGGGTGCCTGCATGGAATCAAACACAATAGCAAATGTCACCGCAGAGAACAAGGCCGGGGTCAACACTGGTTCTATAAGCTAGTCTCAACAACTAGGCATAGCTCTGGGAATTGGTGATATGTGTATGCCGTTTTATGTAAGGCGTTTATAGCCTATTAGTGCAGGAAAAAATATTCAAACGATATAGTTTTTAGTGACAGATAATTGTGTCAAATGATTTGAATAAAATGTACTTTTTTTGTGCAGCACTGTATGTTCTCCTAAGCCTATAGACTAGATCTGCCTTTGTCTTTGAAAATATCAAACGTTTAATACGTGCAATTTGTTCCATTTTAGTCTCATTTGTAAATCGCGGATATGACCGTTCTGGAAATGTTAGGGCCAATGTCTAGAATTTAAGAAAAATATGGCGCTCTCAAGTAAGCCTACCATTGAACTGAGTAAAATAGTTAAATTATTTGTGACATGTTCAGTCACCGTACATACATCATGCTTTGGAATTTTAATTAACTCATCTAAATTAATGTAGGGTGTGCATAATTTTGGGTGTCTGTTTTATTACATAAAACTCCTCGAAATTGGCCATATAACATGACCATTGCACACCATTTAGTTATATTAATATGTAGTAATCAATTACAGGTCCTTGTAAAACTACAATAAACTAATTGGAATTTTAATTTCCAAAACATATAGCCTAAAATGTGCTGCTGCACATAGTAGCTATTGGTCTCAGGGTCACGGGTGCATAATATTTTGTGTCAACAAATATCGTAGCCTATATTTTGAGTACATAAAGCATACAACTTTGTGCCAAGTTATAGAAGTCAACACAACTTTCGACAATAAATTATTCTTACAAAAAAAGTTCCAAAACAACAATAATTCCCAGGTAACAATCCCACGTGTATTTGACTTTTTCCCAACCGCTCTTCACGGTCTAACAGTCTACACATTTTCAACTCCAACAAGAAAATCAACCAAAACATATGAAATCCCACACAAAGTTGCTCATATATAACCGTAAGCTACAGTCACCTACCCATATATCTGGTCTTTATCTCTCTTCAGGGCGTCGTTGACGGACGAGCCCATGCTAGGCGGCATGGCGTTGCTGTGGGCTGTGTGCGGGTACTGGTGTGAGTGTAGCTGGGGGCCGTGGTTGAGGTGGACGGCCTGCATGGAGCGGGCACCGTGCGGGTCGCCGTACATGGTGGTGGGGATACCCACCCCGTCCATCCCGTAGTGGGGCAAGTCTTCGTACTGTATACACAATAACAACACAGTTTCCTACTGAATGGACAGTTATAGGACTGTGGTGGTTTTACGCACTTTGCAGACAACAATATAACGTGTCGATAGTAACCTACCAATGAATGAATAAATAAAAAATGAAATCTACCGAGGTTGGCCTTAGTGACCTTGTTTATATTCAAGAATATAATACCCTTAAAGTTCAACTGTATCTCTAAGAGTATTTTACATATTTACACCACCATATAAGAAATAGTAACACAATTAGGGATAATCTCGTTAAAACATTATTCAAATCTGATCTTTAATTCCAAAGCTAGGCCTACTAAAATAGCAAAAACTGAAATATATATGAGCAGGATAAAACGGATGACAAGCATGCATGTTTCGTCTTTGTGTATTTTGAATGATTTGATAGTAGGCTTTCGCAACATTTAGTCTCTTTAATTACAGTGTTTGCTCATTTTAGAGCATCATTAGAATTGTGTAACATGGGTTACTCTGTTATTACACGCCAAATACACCATCATTAATATATTTAACAAACGCAGTTAAATTGATGTTTCTGTTTCTCATAATGATGATCATTGAAGATGTCTAGTATAGATAGATGAACATTTAAACCGAAGTAATTTGTAGTTATAAATTGTCTACATATTTTCCATCCCCATACGCCCATACTAAATGTGTGCCTGAATATGTCTTTTCACACAGACATACGTGTTGTATAACACGTTGACTAAAAGTTAAAACAACATTTATGTTGGGGCCTGTTTCTTTAACAAATTAATGAGTGATTTTAATGATGTATTGTGGACTCTGAACGTGGCACGGTATTATAAAGACTACCATTTAGACCCTGACACGTGGAGAGGTGCACAAATGACCCGCGTGGTACTGATGTAGTGTGTCTCTCCATCAAGCAAAAGGTCTTTGAATAATAAGTGTGATCTCTCTTACATTTCATTTCTAAAAATTATGCCATTTAGTCGAGTATTCCGGGGGTTTTAGGCTATGTATCAAACCATATGTCATCACATCATGACAAAAAAATGTGTTTTATTAGCATATGCAAAAATGTTGTTGTTTTTTTACCCAAATTACTAAATTAAACGTTATTAGGCCTACTTTGTAATAAACTATAATTGAGGATGCAACTCTAGATGATAATGAATTATAATAAAAAAAAAAACACTCAGAGATTCAAACCTCAAAGCATTTACATGAATTTGATGAATTACAAAAATGACTAAAGTCATTTAAATTCGACTTCGGAAGTATAAAGTTTGGGTTTGTTTGGTCCCATTGCTATTTGTTTCTCTTCCAGTAACTGGCCTGTCAAGACTAATCTGGAAACAGCAGATAGGATGACACTTCTAATGTCCCTAGTCGGGGCGTTCGCGAAGCAGCAAATATGAGCGTCCGTGCGTAATATTGTGCCAAAGATGCAAAACTGCAAAACATGGAATTCGGTCCAGCGGGGTCTTGAAGAAGAAAGTAAAGTTTCGCCGCGAGCGTCTGTCATTGGCCACGTTACGGTGTTCATGGCTTTGCATTTTCACACAGTGGAGTTACAGTGAAACTTTTCGGGATAGTCTTGCTTACGTACCCGCTGCGCCATATCCCTCCTCTAGTCCCTCTCTTCTTCTCTCCTTTCGCTTCGGATATATCCCCTAAGAGGCCAGGGTGAAGAACAAATAAAAACGCAAATTCCAAATGCGAGATCTTTCAAGAATCCGTATTTCTTGCAAGAGAAATGCAACGATGAATTCAAGCCAGCCCTCTTCAGCTCAAGTTCAGTCCAAAGCAACCGCGAATAGGGCCTGAGCTATCCCCAGGGCAGTGGCATAGGGGGAGAAACCCCAGTCTTATTTTCAAAAAAAAAACAGTATGAAAATACCCCTCAAAACAAAACTAGCGAAGTCTCATGGCTTTTTGCCACCACGCCTGTCAATCAAACGCCGAGGCTTGTCAAAGTAGCCCGGAATGAATGATGATCCGCGCCGCGCTTCCACGGGTTAGCACACCTAATGTGAATAGTCAAATGCACACAAAACATTCAGCTCACTCGTTTTTCTTTTGATCACTCTCGGCTCCTGGGTTGATTTTTTAAAACGCAAAAGCCCTGTAAAGGAGATCAGGAGGAGGTGGGGTGATAATTCAGGCTTAGTCTTTCTTAAAGGAGCAGCCCTCGATCGATGCTGTGCTCAGTCGCCAACTCCTCGTTGGTTTGTGTACAATGGGTGCGAGTAGTTGGGAAACGCGACTGAGGAGTGGATATGGACCAGACTGCCGAAACCCGGAAGTAGTGGTGGCCATAACAGGTCGCGTTATACACAATGCGAATGGGCTACATCAAGTCGCGCGGAGAGGAGGGGGGTGTCGTGGGAGGACCTTCGAAAGCTCGAGTTGAGCAGTCAATGGGTATTCCGAGCCCCTGTCTGTTTGTGTTCTAGGCTATAGGGAGAATATCCCTCAGCCCCTGGTGGTGTTGCTCTGGTCAAAGCCATGCATGCATAGCTTTAGCCTCGGCGTGTGGGATATCACCCTGACTCTTGGTCGTGTAGTCGACTTTACTATAGTGTTTGTTTGACTCACGTTTTTTTTCCTTTCTATTTACAAATGTGGATTTTTCCAACTAATCCCAAGATTAAGATGATCGTCTCAGGACTTTGATGCCATTCCAGATTTTAATAATGTGAAAACTAGTAGGCTACTAGGTAGAAGAGAACACACTGGTTGGATCAACGTTGTTTCCACCTCATTTCAATAAAATGATGTTGCACCAACGTGCCCAGTAGGAAACGCCTTGCAGTATGCTATTCTAATTACATTTATATCCGTGACAAATCCATGTTTTTGAACGGGAGTTAAATCTTAAATAAACCTATGGTAATGTCCTTTTAAAGTGCTCTTGGTTGCAACATACCCGGCCTTTCCTCTTTGACCATTTACGCAGTTTCCACCTTGAACACGTCTATGCACTTAATCATTCCTATTAATGTCGGCCCAAGTCTACTCATCTCTGTTATTGTGGAGATGTCTTTATCTATTTGGACTAGAACTGGCCGGGACTCCCTAAACACATGTCATTTCGATACAGCTATGACTGTTCTTAGCAGGTTAGGAGAATTTATGCAGCAGGTTAGGAAGATTAACATAGCAGTTTAGGAGACTTAGTAGGTGAAGGTTAGGAAAATGGTTAGTGTAAGGGTTAGCAAAAATGCTCTCCTAACCTGCTATGAGAAGTCACTTGAGTCGAAGTGGCATGTTTTTAGGGAGTCCCATAAGTCCCTTCTGCAAAACAGCAGATTCATGATTTCATATCACACTTCTTTCTACATTAGACTTTACATCGTCTTACAGTAAGTAGCCTATTTGATTTGGGAGAAATTGTTGAATTGCTTGATTAGATATTATATATATATAGAGAGAGAGAGAGAGACAGATATATACATCGTTAGGTTTGATGAAGTTAGTGTGCCCAATACTGTATAGGCCATTGACAACATTTTGGTATTTTTTTGTAAAATATATACATATTTTACTAACAATCTTTTTACTAAAGCATTTGAATGGTGCTCTATAATTGGTCTTTCTTTAAAACTGAAGCTGAAAAACTCACTAGATTAGAGTCTCTCTATCCTGTCAGCTTCATGTTGCTGTCAGAGTGCTACAGAGTGGTACAGTTCTCCGTTCGTGCCCTCCGTCACCCATTCCCCCTCTCTGCGCCGAATGGGCCGTTCCGAGTCGCTGCACGCTCACGGAGTCCGCCAGGGGTGTCCAATGGAAGCGCGGCACAGTGATGCGAGTCCCCTATTGGATCTCGAGATGATCAACTATGTGGTGATTGATCGATTTCAGGCCACATTGGTGGGGAGCTGCAAAACAAAACGCTGCTCGCAAATTAAAAACGTGTCTTTTGTAATAAGTATATATATACATTTCACACAATGTTTGAATATTTCACAAACCCTAGCTCGTTCTCATTTGTCTTTTAGGCTTCTCGCTCTTCGCTCTCTCTCTTTCTCTCTCTCTGTCTCTCTCTCTCTTTCTCTGTCTCTGTCTCTGTCTCTCTCTGTCTCTGTCTCTGTCTCTGTCTCTCTCTGTCTCTCTCTTTCTCTGTCTCTCTCTCTCTCTCTGTCTCTGTCTCTCTCTTTCTCTCTCTGTGTCTCTCTCTGTCTCTGTCTCTCTCTCAACAACACAATAACACACACACGTTCTATTTTCCATCTCTTTCCTACTTGTCCTTACTTTCTAAAACTTTTCCGAGATAGCCTATATATACAATATCTATGCATTTTAAACCGATATAATAACTCATCATACGTTTTATTGGGTTGATTTTACCCCAGATTAAAAACTTTAACTTTGTTAAATATTCTCAATAATCGGATTACCGTGTTATTTGGTCAATATAGGACATTTTATTCCTCACAATGACCCCTTTGTCACCGTGTGCACATAGGACAATGTAGCTAACTGTTGAGTGTAAAAGGGCGATTTATAATATTTATTTACAAATCGATTTATGGAAAAGGAACCATAGATCTATTTATATTAGGCTACACAACTCTGATATCAATGAAAATCGTTGACAAAGTATACATTCAAATGTATGTATTTGTTTATCATTTTCAATACAATATATGGGTGTATTGCTTGAACTAGGTGGATGTATACATGTTAGCCTACATTACCGATAAGAAGCTATTCAAACGAGTTACTACACTTGTTTCAACACAAATGCCAGAAGAGAGTGGGCTACAGGCTATATGATTATGTTACATTTCTCTCTCTCTCTCTCTCTCTCTCTCTCTCTCTCTCTGTCTCTCTCTGTCTCTCTCTGTCTCTCTCTGTCTGTCTCTCTCTCTCTCTCTCTCTCTCTCTCTCTCTATATATATATATATATATATATATATATATATATATGACTTTATAACCTGTACGTATAGACAACTTATTTCACACAAATGCCAGAGAATGGCCTTTCATACGGTTCCGCTATATCTTCTGATTATGCTAAGCCATCCCGTCGCTGTTCATAACGTGTTACTCCAAACGCCCCGATGACAAGGTGTTTGAAGTTAGCCTGCAGATTCATCTGTCATCGATCATAATGCCCCGCTGCCAGCCGCACTGTCATATCACATAATACAGCGTTCACACATTCAGACGCGACTCCCGTGGTACCACCACCACCACCAGTCCCGAGCCGTGGGATCCAAATTTACAGGCACGAAATTACTATTAAAGCCCCGTGCACCGACCGACGGATGAGTGAGACATGTACGGGGCTTGGGGCAGACACTGTAACGGGCTCGGTGGGACTGGGAAAGCTATATGAAGGCGGTGAGGACACACGGGTTCATGGAATTCCCGGGGAATCGTGGGGTTACGCACAAGGATGGATGCAAAACATTTAGGATAAATTATCTACGCATATCGATTAGACCTCGTTGTATTCCTTTTACTTTCAGTAGTTCATGGGTGAGTAGTTATCTCTCCTAAATGATGTTTTTCTACATTAACTAGCCTAATGCAGCCTATATGGTGGAAACGTGAGTGAAAATACCCTCACATATTATTAGGCACTAAAAAATGATTTATTTACGTTAAGAAATATTAGATTTATAGAGATATACATTTCGTTTTACAATGCGTGACTGGATACCACATGACATTTAGCCCTCGTATTTTCAGAATTGTGTGTCTATCTCCATCCAACTAAATTGGTCGTCTTCGTAAATAGCTCGAGCCTGGTCTAAATTGACATGGAAAGGTGAATTACATCAACGTCTAGGCTACTAACTGCTGTCACAGAACCAGAGTGGCATTATAAAGTAATTAAGTTGCTTCAATTACCGTCTATAAAAGGACGCTACAGACCACAACAGGGGCACGCAGCAATACTTTCACTCTTGCTCTTTAGGTTTCTCATTGGCGAGAGTCAGCTCATTCTAGAGAGAGCAAATATCATCATTTCATCTTTAATCTGCTTCCGGAGGACGGATAATGTCATGAGTCCATGTAATCAAATCAAAAGTTATTTCTTTCCTGACAGTCAAATCTGAGTTGACCGCCACATTCGACTGACATAACAATTAGAGACATTGTTTGAGAGTAG
>NC_143044.1:54997500-55005000 GCF_057628025.1 Oncorhynchus mykiss | reverse complement strand
GAGGGAGAGAGAGAGAGCGAGAGAGAGAGGGAGAAAGAGAGAGAGAGAGGGAGAGGGAGGGAGAGAGAGAGAGGGAAGGTGGGAGAGAGAGAGAGAGGGAGAGGGAGGGAGAGAGAGAGAGAGAGAGAGAGAGCGAGGGAGGGAGAGAGAGAGAGGGAGGGAGAGAGGGAAGGTGGGAGAGAGAGAGATGAGGGAGGGAGGGAGAGAGAGAGAGGGGGAAGGTGGGAGAGAGAGAGAGAGATGAGGGAGAGGAGTGCTGACTAGAAGAGAAAGAGAGAGAGAGAGAGGGAGGTAGAGAGAGAGAGAGAGAGAGGGGGAAGGTGGGAGAGAGAGGGGGAAGGTGGGAGAGAGTGGGAAGGTGGGATAGAGAGAGAGAGAGAGGGAGAGAGAGAGAGGGGGAGGGAAGGTGGGAGAGAGAGAGAGAGAGGGAGGGCGAGAGAGGGGGGGGTGGGAGAGAGAGCGAGAGAGAGAGCGGCAGAGGAGGTGTGAAAATTCATTCTTTTCTGAGAGGGCATCAGGAGGATAGTTGAGAATAGCCTGAGACCATGGTACAGTCCAGTAGTAATGACCCCCTAACACACAGCACTGAGGAATCTATATCAAACAGGACATGGTACAGTCCAGTAGTAATGACCCCCTAACACACAGCACTGAGGAATCTATAGCAAACAGGACATGGTACAGTCCAGTAGTAATGACCCCCTAACACACAGCACTGAGGAATCTATATCAAACAGGACATGGTACAGTCCAGTAGTAATGACCCCCTAACACACAGCACTGAGGAATCTATATCAAACAGGACATGGTACAGTCCAGTAGTAATGACCCCCTAACACACAGCACTGAGGAATCTATATCAAACAGGACATGGTACAGTCCAGTAGTAATGACCCCCTAACACACAGCACTGAGGAATCTATATCAAACAGGACATGGTACAGTCCAGTAGTAATGACCCCCTAACACACAGCACTGAGGAATCTATATGAAACAGGACATGGTACAGTCCAGTAGTAATGACCCCCTAGTGACCAGGACACCAGAGTGGCTGACTCCAACGACTACCATTCAGATTGGTGACCAGGACACCAGAGTGGCTGACTCCAACGACTACCATTCAGATTGGTGACCAGGACACCAGAGTGGCTGACTCCAACGACTACCATTCAGATTGGTGACCAGGACACCAGAGTGGCTGACTCCAACGACTACCATTCAGATTGGTGGCATCAGTACCGACCAGACTTAATCTCTGGTTGACAGATGTACGTAACATAGGATGATATTATAGCATCTGTCAACAGACTGCTGGATGCAACGACTAACAAACAACTTTTGTTCTGATGTACGGATTTTATGTCGCTGATCATTTGGATAAATCACGATTTCGCATCTTTCACATTTCTGAAGGAGAGGGGACGTTTGGCACATAGACTTGGCCATGACATGCAAAGAGAGAGCGGGGGGGGGGGGGGGGGGGGGTAGTGCAACCGTAGTTACAACACGTCTGCCCCCAGAATGAAATGAAGCATCTGACACAATGACGTGAGATTGTAGTTCTGGGTTTTCCCGAGGTCAACCAGAGCTTTATCTCCCAAACAGAGTGAACAGGACCAAGGTAAGTATATCTACCCGCCACGTTGTCTTACCAACGAACCTCATCAATCTACTGAAAAATGTCAATGAATAGAATTTCATAGCAAATAAATCCGTGTGATAACAGTAAATGACAGTAATGGATTTTGTTCTCTGCTGTTTTTAATGTGAGAGCTCTGGTGGCTAAGATGGTTTTCTCTGGTGAGTAAGATGGTTACTCTGGGGAGTAAGATGGTTACTCTGGTGAGTAAGATAGTTACTCTGATGGTTACTCTGGGGAGTAAGATGGTTACTCTGGTGAGTAAGGTGGTTACTCTGATGGTTACTCTGGTGAGTAAGATGGTTACTCTGGGGAGTAAGATGGTTACTCTGGGGAGTAAGATGGTTACTCTGATGGTTACTCTGGTGAGTAAGATGGTTACTCTGGTGAGTAAGATGGTTACTCTGGTGAGTAAGATGGTTACTCTGGTGAGTAAGATGGTTACTCTGGGGAGTAAGATGGTTACTCTGGTGAGTAAGATGGTTACTCTGGTGAGTAAGATGGTTACTCTGGTGAGTAAGATAGTTACTCTGGTGAGTAAGATAGTTACTCTGGTGAGTAAGATGGTTACTCTGGTGAGTAAGGTGGTTACTCTGGTGAGTAAGATGGTTACTCTGGTGAGTAAGGTGGTTACTCTGGTGAGTAAGATAGTTACTCTGGTGAGTAAGGTGGTTACTCTGGGGAGTAAGATGGTTTCTCTGGTGAGTAAGATGGTAACTCTGGTGAGTAAGATGGTTACTCTGGTGAGTAAGATGGTTACTCTGGTGAGTAAGGTGGTTACTCTGGTGAGTAAGATGGTTACTCTGGTGAGTAAGGTGGTTACTCTGGTGAGTAAGGTGGTTACTCTGGGGAGTAAGATGGTTTCTCTGGTGAGTAAGATGGTAACTCTGGTGAGTAAGATGGTAACTCTGGTGAGTAAGATGGTAACTCTGGTGAGTAAGATGGTTACTCTGGTGAGTAAGATGGTTACTCTGATGGTTACTCTGGTGAGTAAGATGGTTACTCTGATGGTTACTCTGGTGAGTAAGATAGTTACTCTGGGGAGTAAGATAGTTACTCTGGTGAGTAAGGTGGTTACTCTGGTGAGTAAGATGGTTACTCTGGTGAGTAAGATAGTTACTCTGGTGAGTAAGATAGTTACTCTGGTGAGTAAGGTGGTTACTCTGGTGAGTAAGATAGTTACTCTGGGGAGTAAGATAGTTACTCTGGTGAGTAAGATGGTTACTCTGGTGAGTAAGATAGTTACTCTGGTGAGTAAGATAGTTACTCTGGTGAGTAAGATAGTTACTCTGGTGAGTAAGGTGGTTACTCTGGGGAGTAAGATAGTTACTCTGGTGAGTAAGGTGGTTACTCTGGTGAGTAAGATAGTTACTCTGGGGAGTAAGATAGTTACTCTGGTGAGTAAGGTGGTTACTCTGGTGAGTAAGATAGTTACTCTGGGGAGTAAGATAGTTACTCTGGTGAGTAAGATGGTTACTCTGGTGAGTAAGATAGTTACTCTGGGGAGTAAGATGGTTACTCTGGGGAGTAAGATAGTTACTCTGGTGAGTAAGATGGTTACTCTGGTGAGTAAGATGGTTACTCTGGTGAGTAAGATAGTTACTCTGGGGAGTAAGATAGTTACTCTGGGGAGTAAGATAGTTACTCTGGTGAGTAAGATAGTTACTCTGGGGAGTAAGATAGTTACTCTGGTGAGTAAGGTGGTTACTCTGGGGAGTAAGATAGTTACTCTGGTGAGTAAGATAGTTACTCTGGTGAGTAAGGTGGTTACTCTGGTGAGTAAGATAGTTACTCTGGGGAGTAAGGTGGTTACTCTGGGGAGTAAGATGGTTACTCTGGTGAGTAAGATGGTTACTCTGGTGAGTAAGATAGTTACTCTGGGGAGTAAGATAGTTACTCTGGGGAGTAAGATAGTTACTCTGGTGAGTAAGGTGGTTACTCTGGGGAGTAAGATAGTTATTCTGGTGAGTTAGATTTCCTATGTATTTATTAAGGATAATGAACTTGAGGGGTAGATAGAACATCTTCATGTAGTTATCTCTGCTGGTTCCTTTGTGTTGCTTCTGTGATCACGTGACTGTCTGAACATAAAGAACCCATATAAATACCTCAGTAAACCTACATGTAATTGTTTGGTCTAAAGGAGAAACACACGTGTTTAATTAAATACAATCTAACACGCAACCTGTCAAAAAACATCAAAGAGGTGTGAAGTCTTCTGCACGTTTTTCGTTTATCAACTGTTAATTATCACAACTGTCATCATCAAAGTACTGCCGCTGTAAATGCTTTTACACACGGTTCAAATCCCCTTGTTTAACCACCAGGGCCACGTTCAGCAGATAAAAGTTGTCGAAAGTTTCAAATAGAAATGCAATGTATAGAGCCAACGTGATTTAATATTCTACACGGCAGAGGCTTCTGAACATTCCAAAAACGTTGCATCCTGCTGAACACGCCCCGGAACATGCACTTCCTCATTGACTGACTTTCCAAACACCCAATCCCAACAACTTCCTAACCCCAGAGGCGGAGCTTCAGCCACATCACTTTACATAGACTCACCTGTACCTAATCAGGTGGACAGCCTGAATTACATACCAGTTGATTCCAGGGTTTGTTCTAGTTGTGTTATATCTATCTTTTCCTTGCCCTTTATCATTAGTGAGTGAGCATTTGGGTTCATGTGTGTTTACAGTATATTGAGGCGGCAGGTAGCCTAGTGGTTAGAGCGTTGGACTTGTAATTTATAGGTTGCAAGATCATGATCCCCGAGTTGACAAGGTAATAATCTGTCTGTCGCTCTGGCAGATAACTCACAGATAAGGCAGATAACTCACTGTTCCTAGACCAGTTAACCCACTGTTCCTAGACCAGTTAACCCACTGTTCCTAGACCAGTTAACCCACTGTTCCTAGACCAGATAACCCACTGTTCCTAGACCAGTTAACCCACTGTTCCTAGACCAGTTAACCCACTGTTCCTAGACCAGTTAACCTACTGTTCCTAGACCAGTTAACCCACTGTTCCTAGACCAGTTAACCCACTGTTCCTAGACCAGTTAACCCACTGTTCCTAGACCAGTTAACCCACTGTTCCTAGACCAGTTAACCCACTGTTCCTAGACCAGTTAACCCACTGTTCCTAGACCAGTTAACCCACTGTTCCCAGACCAGTTAACCCACTGTTCCTAGACCAATTAACCCACTGTTCCTAGACCAGATAACCCACTGTTCCTAGACCAGATAACCCACTGTTCCTAGACCAGTTAACCCACTGTTCCTAGACCAGTTAACCCACTGTTCCTAGACCAGTTAACCCACTGTTCCTGGACCAGTTAACCCACTGTTCCTAGACCAGTTAACCCACTGTCTCTAGGCCGTCATTGAAAACAAGAATTTGTTCTGACTTGCCTAGTTAAATAAAGGATAAACATATATTTTTGACTAGTTTCTGTATAACTGTCTAAGGTAATTGCCATTTATTGATATCGAGACCTTCCTTGTGATAACATAATGTGTGGGATTTTATTGTGAAAGGTAATTCTGACTCTTGGGAGAAGAGCATGGGTTTATGGGTAATGCTGAAGTCTGGAGTTTGGGACTCATGCTGTTGAAGCCCTTTTTATAGTTTGTCCCTGACAAGTTGTACAGTAACTCTGGTATTAAACACGGATTCACTGAAGATCATAAATAGTCACTAGAAAACAGCTTAAACCAATGAAAATGCAGCTACTTTGCTGTTATTCTGGCTGCACTTTTGAACGTGACTGTAAGTTAGCCGTAGTTGGCTAGCTAGCTAGCAAGGGATAAGAACGTTGCCAGCCAGTAAGACAATGGAACATTCAGAACGTCGTTCATTCTAAATAGATACAGAGCAAAAAAAGACTAAACGACTGGGTCACGTCTCTGGCAACCTAACCGATAGAAGGAATAACCAGCGGCTTGGGTAGAAACCCTAGATTTGGGTTGGGACTTTATCTTGTGGAAGGATGAAATAGTATGAAGACATTAATAAAAAATCATGTTTTTAATTATAATATGTCAAGCATTATTTTAATATGTTGGTAACCCGAAGCCGGCTTCAAATGGCATTATCACATAATCGAGTCAGTGAAGTTGCAGTGTCCCTGGTTTACATTCTTATCATCAGCCTTACAGTGAGTTGTGTTGTTTTGTTTATTCCTATACCAACCATCTTAATATCCTGATCCTCATTCACCTGCAGTGTTACCCACTCACCCACCCACCCACCCACCCAGTACCCACCCAAACCCAGTACACACCCAAACCCAGTACCCAGTACACACCCAAACCCAGTACCCACCCACCCAAACCCAGTACCCACCCAAACCCAGTACACACCCAAACCCAGTACCCAGTACACACCCAAACACAGTACACACCCAAACCCAGTACCCACCCACCCAAACCCAGTACCCACCCAAACCCAGTACCCACCCAACCCCAGTACCCAGTACACACCCAAACCCAGTACACACCCACCCAAACCCAGTACCCACCCAACCCCAGTACCCACCCAAACCCAGTACACACCCACCCAAACCCAGTACCCACCCAACCCCAGTACCCACCCAACGCAGTACCCACCCAACCCCAGTACCCACCCAACCCCAGTACCCACCCAAACCCAGTACCCACCCAAACCCAGTACCCACCCAACCCCAGTACCCACCCAACCCCAGTACCCACCCAACCCAGTACCCACCCAACCCAGTACCCACCCAACCCCAGTACCCACCCAACCCCAGTACCCACCCAGCCCAGTACCCACCCAACCCCAGTACCCACCCAACCCCAGTACCCACCCAACCCCAGTACCCACCCAACCCAGTACCCACCCAACCCCAGTACCCACCCAACCCCAGTACCCACCCAACCCCAGTACCCACCCAACCCAGTACACACCCAACCCAGTACCTACCCAACCCAGTACCCACCCAACCCCAGTACCCACCCAACCCAGTACCCACCCAACCCCAGTACCCACCCAACCCCAGTACCCACCCAACCCAGTACCCACCCAACCCAGTACCCACCCAACCCCAGTACACACCCAACCCAGTACCCACCCAAACCCAGTACCCACCCAACCCCAGTACACACCCAACCCAGTACACACCCAACCCCAGTACCCACCCAAACCCAGTACCCACCCAACCCCAGTACACACCCAACCCAGTACACACCCAACCCAGTACCCACCCAACCCAGTACCCACCCAAACCCAGTACCCACCCAACCCAGTACACACCCAACCCAGTACACACCCAACCCAGTACCCAGTACCCACCCAACCCAGTACACACCCAACCCAGTACCCAGTACCCACCCAACCCCAGTACCCACCCAACCCAGTACACACCCAACCCAGTACCCAGTACCCACCCAACCCAGTACCCAGTACCCACCCAAACCCAGTACCCACCCAACCCCAGTACACACCCAACCCAGTACCCACCCAACCCAGTACCCACCCAAACCCAGTACCCACCCAACCCAGTACCCACCCAACCCAGTACACACCCAACCCAGTACCCAGTACCCACCCAACCCAGTACACACCCAACCCAGTACCCAGTACCCACCCAACCCCAGTACCCACCCAACCCAGTACACACCCAACCCAGTACCCAGTACCCACCCAACCCAGTACCCAGTACCCACCCAACCCAGTACCCAGTACCCACCCAAATCCAGTACCCAGCTGTTTTTCACACACTCTTTGACACTTCTAATTTTTGTTTCCTTTGTTCGTTGTTTATCACACGAGGAGCGACACCTGCATCAATTAACTGTCTGTCTGTCTGTCTGTCTGTCTGTCTGTCTGTCTGTCTGTCT
>NC_143044.1:54950000-54992500 GCF_057628025.1 Oncorhynchus mykiss | reverse complement strand
ATGACACTGCTCGACAGGGAGAATCAGGAGGGGATGACACTGCTCAGCAGGGAGCTATAGGAGGGGATGACACTGCTCGGCAGGAAGCTATAGGAGGGGATGACACTGCTCAGCAGGAAGCTATAGGAGGGGATGACACTGCTCGGCAGGAAGCTATAGGAGGGGATGACACTGCTCGGCAGGGAGCTATAGGAGGGGATGACACTGCTCGGCAGGAAGCTATAGGAGGGGATGACACTGCTCGGCAGGGAGCTATAGGAGGGGATGACACTGCTCGGCAGGAAGCTATAGGAGGGGATGACACTGCTCGGCAGGAAGCTATAGGAGGGGATGACACTGCTCGGCAGGGAGCTATAGGAGGGGATGACACTGCTCGACAGGAAGCTATAGGAGGGGATGACACTGCTCGACAGGAAGCTATAGGAGGGGATGACACTGCTCAGCAGGGAGCTATAGGAGGGGATGACACTGCTCGACAGGGAGAATCAGGAGGGGATGACACTGCTCGGAAGGAAGCTATAGGAGGGGATGACACTGCTCGACAGGAAGCTATAGGAGGGGATGACACTGCTCAGCAGGGAGCTATAGGAGGGGATGACACTGCTCAGCAGGGAGATTTAGGAGGGGATGACACTGCTCGGCAGGAAGCTATAGGAGGGGATGACACTGCTCGGCAGGAAGCTATAGGAGGGGATGACACTGCTCGGCAGGAAGCTATAGGAGGGGATGACACTGCTCAGCAGGGAGATTTAGGAGGGGATGACACTGCTCGGCAGGAAGCTATAGGAGGGGATGACACTGCTCGACAGGGAGAATCAGGAGGGGATGACACTGCTCGGCAGGAAGCTATAGGAGGGGATGACACTGCTCAGCAGGGAGATTTAGGAGGGGATGACACTGCTCGGCAGGAAGCTATAGGAGGGGATGACACTGCTCAGCAGGGAGAATCAGGAGGGGATGACACTGCTCGGCAGGAAGCTATAGGAGGGGATGACACTGCTCAGCAGGGAGATTTAGGAGGGGATGACACTGCTCAACAGGGAGATTTAGGAGGGGGTGACACTGCTCAGCAGGGAGCTATAGGAGGGGATGACACTGCTCGGCAGGGAACTACAGGAGGGGATGACACTGCTCAGCAGGGAACTACAGGAGGGGATGACACTGCTCAGCAGGGAGATATAGGAGGGGATGACACTGCTCTGCAGGGAGATATAGGATGGGATGACACTGCTCGACAGGGAGAATTAGGAGGGGATGACACTGCTCGATAGGGAGAATTAGGAGGGGATGACACTGCTAGGGAGGGAGATATAGGAGGGGATGACACTGCTCGGTAGGGAGAATTAGGAGGGGATGACACTGCTCAACAGGGAGATTTAGGAGGGGATGACACTGCTCAGCAGGGAGCTAGAGGAGGGGATGACACTGCTCGGCAGGGAACTACAGGAGGGGATGACACTGCTCAGCAGGGAACTACAGGAGGGGATGACACTGCTCAGCAGGGAGATATAGGAGGGGATGACACTGCTCTGCAGGGAGATATAGGATGGGATGACACTGCTCGACAGGGAGAATTAGGAGGGGATGACACTGCTCGATAGGGAGAATTAGGAGGGGATGACACTGCTAGGGAGGGAGATATAGGAGGGGATGACACTGCTCGGTAGGGAGAATTAGGAGGGGATGACACTGCTCAACAGGGAGATTTAGGAGGGGATGACACTGCTCAGCAGGGAGCTAGAGGAGGGGATGACACTGCTCGGCAGGGAGCTACAGGAGGGGATGACACTGCTCGGCAGAGAGCTATAGGAGGGGATGACACTGCTCGGTAGGGAGATATAGGAGGGGATGACACTGCTCGGCAGGGAGATATAGGAGGGGATGACACTGATCGAAAGGGATAATCAGGAGGGGATGACACTGCTTGACAGGGAGAATTAGGAGGGGATGACACTGCTCGGCGGGAGCTATAGGAGTAATGATAACTTGTCTATATACAAGGGGTACCAGTACTGAGTAATGATAACTTGGCTATATACAAGGGGTACCAGTACTGAGTAATGATAACTTGGCTATATACAAGGGGTACCAGTACTGAGTAATGATAACTAGGCTATATACACGGGGTACCAGTACTGAGTAATGATAACTTGGCTATATACAAGGGGTACCAGTACTGAGTAATGATAACTAGGCTATATACAAGGGGTACCAGTACTGAGTAATGATAACTTGGCTATATACAAGGGGTACCAGTACTGAGTAATGATAACTTGGCTATATACAAGGGGTACCAGTACTGAGTAATGATAACTATGCTATATACACGGGGTACCAGTACTGAGTAATGATAACTTGGCTATATACAAGGGGTACCAGTACTGAGTAATGATAACTTGGTTAAATACAAGGGGTACCAGTACTGAGTAATGATAACTTGGTTAAATCCAAGGGGTACCAGTACTGAGTAATGATAACTTGGCTATATACACGGGGTACCAGTACTGAGTAATGATAACTTGGCTATATACACGGGGTACCAGTACTGAGTAATGATAACTTGGCTATATACACGGGGTACCAGTACTGAGTAATGATAACTAGGCTATATACACGGGGTACCAGTACTGAGTAATGATAACTTGGTTAAATACAAGGGGTACCAGTACTGAGTAATGATAACTTGGTTAAATACAAGGGGTACCAGTACTGAGTAATGATAACTTGTCTATACAAGGGGTACCAGTACTGAGTAATGATAACTTGTGTATATACAAGGGGTAGCGGTAGCAAATCGATGTGCAGGGTTACGAGGTCATTGAGGTGAATATGTACGTATAACTGGGAATAAAGTGACCAATAATTAACAGTAGCAGCAGCGTATGTGATGAGTCAAAGTGCCTAAAGGGTGCGTGCAGATCGTCCACTATTTAACTAAACACACTGAACACACATATAAACGCAACATGTCACAATTTAAAAGATTTCTACTGAGTTACAGTTTATAAAAGGAAATCAATCAATTGAAATAAATGAATTAGGTCCCAATGTATGGATTTCACATGACTGGGAATGGAGATAAACATCTGTTGGTCAACAGGAAGTGGCGTGGGTCAGACAAGCAGTCCGTATCTGGCCTGACCACCGTCTGCCTCAAGCAGCAACCGTCCCCTACACATAGAGCTGATCAGGCTGTGGCCACCGTCTGCCTCAAGCAGCAACAGTCCCCTACACATAGAGCTGATCAGGCTGTGGCCACCGTCTGCCTCAAGCAGCAACCGTCCCCTACACATAGAGCTGATCAGGCTGTGGCCACCGTCTGCCTCAAGCAGCAACCGTCCCCTACACATAGAGCTGATCAGGCTGTGGCCACCGTCTGCCTCAAGCAGTAACAGTCCCCTACACATAGAGCTGATCAGGCTGTGGCCACCGTCTGCCTCAAGCAGCAACCGTCCCCTACACATAGAGCTGATCAGGCTGTGGCCACCGTCTGCCTCAAGCAGCAACCGTCCCCTACACATAGAGCTGATCAGGCTGTGGCCACCGTCTGCCTCAAGCAGCAACCGTCCCCTACACATAGAGCTGATCAGGCTGTGGCCACCGTCTGCCTCAAGCAGCAACCGTCCCCTACACATAGAGCTGATCAGGCTGTGGCCACCGTCTGCCTCAAGCAGCAACCGTCCCCTACACATAGAGCTGATCAGGCTGTGGCCACCGTCTGCCTCAAGCAGCAACCGTCCCCTACACATAGAGCTGATCAGGCTGTGGCCACCGTCTGCCTCAAGCAGCAACCGTCCCCTACACATAGAGCTGATCAGGCTGTGGCCACCGTCTGCCTCAAGCAGCAACCGTCCCCTACACATAGAGCTGATCAGGCTGTGGCCACCGTCTGCCTCAAGCAGCAACCGTCCCCTACACATAGAGCTGATCAGGCTGTGGCCACCGTCTGCCTCAAGCAGCAACCGTCCCCTACACATAGAGCTGATCAGGCTGTGGCCACCGTCTGCCTCAAGCAGCAACCGTCCCCTACACATAGAGCTGATCAGGCTGTGGCCACCGTCTGCCTCAAGCAGCAACCGTCCCCTACACATAGAGCTGATCAGGCTGTGGCCACCGTCTGCCTCAAGCAGCAACCGTCCCCTACACATAGAGCTGATCAGGCTGTGGCCACCGTCTGCCTCAAGCAGCAACCGTCCCCTACACATAGAGCTGATCAGGCTGTGGCCACCGTCTGCCTCAAGCAGCAACCGTCCCCTACACATAGAGCTGATCAGGCTGTGGCCACCGTCTGCCTCAAGCAGCAACCGTCCCCTACACATAGAGCTGATCAGGCTGTGGCCACCGTCTGCCTCAAGCAGCAACCGTCCCCTACACATAGAGCTGATCAGGCTGTGGCCACCGTCTGCCTCAAGCAGCAACCGTCCCCTACACATAGAGCTGATCAGGCTGTGGCCACCGTCTGCCTCAAGCAGCAACCGTCCCCTACACATAGAGCTGATCAGGCTGTGGCCACCGTCTGCCTCAAGCAGCAACCGTCCCCTACACATAGAGCTGATCAGGCTGTGGCCACCGTCTGCCTCAAGCAGCAACCGTCCCCTACACATAGAGCTGATCAGGCTGTGGCCTGGGGAATGTTGTCCCACTCCTCTTCAACGGATGTGTGAAGTTGCTGGATATTGGCAGGAACTGGAACAAGCTGTCGGACACGTGGATTCAGAGCATCCCAAACATGCTCAATGGGTGAAACGTCTGGTGAGTATGCAGGCCATGGAAGAACGGTGACATTTTCAGCTTACAGGAATTGTGTACAGATCCTTGCGACAGGGAGCCGTGCATTATCATGCTGAAACATGAGGTGATGGTGGTGGATGAATGGCACGACAATGGGCCTCAGGATCTCGTCACTGTATCTCTGTGCATTCAAAGTGCCGTCGATAAAATGCAATTGAGTTCGTTTTTCGTAGCTTATGCCTGCCTATACCATAACCCCACCGCACCCATGGGGCACTCTGTTCACAACGCTGACATCAGCAAACCTCTGACCCACACAACGCCATAAACGCTGTCTGCCATCTGCCTGATACAGTTGAATCTGACATTCATGTGAGCATTTGCCCACTGAAGTTGGTGATGACGCTGAACTGCAGTCAGGTCAAGACCCTGGTGAGGAAGACGAGCACGCAGATGAGCTTCACTGAGACGGTTTCTGACAGTTTGTGCAGAAATTCTTTGGTTGTGAAAACCCACCGTTTCATCAGCTTTTCAGCCTTCTGAGGGGGCCCTCTTCACAACTGTGTTGGTGTGTGTGGACCATGATAGATCCTTAGTGATGTGAACACAGAGGAACCTGAAGCTCTCACCCCTTCCACTTCAGCTTTACGGTATTAATATAATATCATGTCATTCAAGTTATAATAAAGCTATGGATTTTAGCTTTGGGTGGTTAGAAACATTGGGCATTGAGGTAGGGGTGAGGGGGGACCCAGCAGGATGGTGTTTGACTCTTTATTGTGTGTTGTGGCCTGAGCCCAGCAGTGTGTATGTTGAGAGAGCTGGACCTGCAGAGAAGATAGAGAGAAGAGAGAGCAGAGAGAAGAGAGATCAGAGAGAAGAGAGGAGAGAGGAGAGAGCAGAGAGAAGAGAGGAGAGAGAGCAGAGAGAAGAGAGGAGAGAGCAGAGAGAAGAGAGATGAGAGGAGAGAGAAGAGAGGAGAGAGAGGAGAGAGAGCAGAGAGAAGAGAGAGCAGATAGAAGAGAGAAGAGAGGAGAGAGCAGAGAGAAGAGAGGAGAGTCCAGAGAGAAGAGAGAAGAGAGCAGAGAGAAGAGAGGAGAGAGAGCAGAGAGATGAGAGGAGAGAGAGCAGAGAGGAGAGAGAGCAGAGAGAAGAGAGGAGAGAGCAGAGAGAAGAGAGGAGAGAGCAGAGAGAAGAGAGAAGAGAGCAGAGAGAAGAGAGGAGAGAGAGCAGAGAGATGAGAGGAGAGAGAGCAGAGAGGAGAGAGAGCAGAGAGGAGAGAGCAGAGAGAAGAGAGGAGAGAGAGCAGAGAGAAGAGAGGAGAGAGCAGAGAGATGAGAGGAGAGAGAGAAGAGAGAAGAGAGGAGAGAGCAGAGAGAAGAGAGGAGAGAGCAGAGAGAAGAGAGGAGAGAGAGAAGAGAGGAGAGA
The DNA here is from genome assembly GCF_057628025.1 of Oncorhynchus mykiss. Lineage (NCBI taxonomy): Eukaryota > Metazoa > Chordata > Actinopteri > Salmoniformes > Salmonidae > Oncorhynchus > Oncorhynchus mykiss. The sequence goes on along the minus strand of NC_143044.1, from coordinate 54,986,341 downwards.
GAGCAGAGAGGAGAGAGCAGAGAGAAGAGAGGAGAGGAGAGAGCATAGAAGAGAAGAAAGCGAGGAAAGAGCAGAGAAGAGAGGAGAGAGAGAAGAGAGAAGAGAGAGAAGAGAGGAGAGAGAGCAGAGGATAAAGAGCAGAGGAGAGGAGATGAGAGCAGAGAAGAGAGGAGAGAGAGCAGAGGAGAGAGGAGAGAAAGCAGAGGAGAGAGGAGAGAAGGGAGAGCTGGTGAACTCTGCAACCTCAGATTAGCCTTTCTGGTAGGATTAGTCTCTAATGACTGAGGAGTCTGAAGACAAAGGGAGTTTCTGCAAAGAGGCTTAGATATGGAAGAATTAACCTTCCATTGCTCTTTCTTTCTCTCGCTTTTTCTCTCTCTCTATTTCTCTCTCCCCCCACTATTTCCTCTTATCCAAATCATTCTTTCTTTCATTCTCTCTCTTCATTTCCCAAAATACCTCCCTCAAAACCCTCTAGCAAGTGTCACTGTCAACATCCTTATTTTCCTCCTCCAAAAAAACTCTCCCACAACTCTCCCACAACTTTCCCACAACTCTCCCACAACTCTCCCACAACTTTCCCACAACTCTCCCACAACTTTCCCACAACTCTCCCACAACTTTCCCACAACTCTCCCACAACTCTCCCACAACTCTCCCACAACTTTCCCACAACTCTCCCACAACTCTCCCACAACTCTCCCACAACTTTCCCACAACTCTCCCACAACTCTCCCACAACTCTCCCACAACTCTCCCACAACTTTCCCACAACTCTCCCACAACTCTCCCACAACTCTCTCAGGTTTAGATAACTAATGTCAGCAGTTTTATTTTGAGGCTTGGTCCGTCCCCGACGAAGACTGCATCTCCGACACAAACATCAAGAACTAAACATATGTCTGCAATAACACTCACCCTTTTCTTGTCTTTACCAACTGGCTTTGCTGATGGCTGCTTTACTGAGGGAACACTTAGTTACTGTGACTGAGATAATGAAGATGAATGAGCTCACTGTAAGTCGCTGTGTATAAGAGCGTCTGCTAAATGACTAAAACGTTAATGTCATGTAAAGACCTTTCTGTGTGGAATTATGGGCCTTGGACCACGGTCCAACACAGCTGTCATCTGTCTCTCCTCAACCCTCATCTCTCTAGTCTTTATTTCAGCTGTCATCTGTCTCTCCTCAACCCTCATCTCTCTAGTCTTTATTTCAGCTGTCATCTGTCTCTCCCCAACCCTCATCCCTCTAGTCTTATTTCAGCTGTCATCTGTCTTTCACCAACCCTCATCTCTCTAGTCTTTATTTCATCTGTCATCTGTCTCTCCCCAACCCCCAACCCTCATCCCTCTAGTCTTTATTTCAGCTGTCATCTGTCTCTCCCCAACCCTCATCTCTCTAGTCTTTATTTCAGCTGTCATCTGTCTCTCCCCAACCCTCATCTCTCTAGTCTTTATTTCATCTGTCATCTGTCTCTCCCCAACCCTCATCTCTCTAGTCTTTATTTCAGCTGTCATCTGTCTCTCCCCAACCCTCATCCTTCTAGTCTTTATTTCAGCTGTCATCTGTCTCTCCCCAACCCTCATCTCTCTAGTCTTTATTTCATCTGTCATCCGTCTCTCCCCAACCCTCATCTCTCTAGTCTTTATTTCAGCTGTCATCTGTCTCTCCCCAACCCTCATCTCTCTAGTCTTTATTTCATCTGTCATCTGTCTCTCCCCAACCCTCATCTCTCTAGTCTTTATTTCAGCTGTCATCTGTCTCTCCCCAACCCTCATCTCTCTAGTCTTTATTTCATCTGTCATCTGTCTCTCCCCAACCCTCATCTCTCTAGTCTTTATTTCATCTGTCATCTGTCCCTCCCCAACCCTCATCTCTCTAGTCTTTATTCCATCTGTCATCTGTCTCTCCCCAACCCTCATCTCTCTAGTCTTTATTTCATCTGTCATCTGTCTCTCCCCAACCCTCATCTTTCTAGTCTTTATTTCATCTGTCATCTGTCTCTCCCCAACCCTCATCCCTCTAGTCTTTATTTCATCTGTCATCTGTCTCTCCCCAACCCTCATCCCTCTAGTCTTTATTTCAGCTGTCATCTGTCTCTCCCCAACCCTCATCTCTCTAGTCTTTATTTCAGCTGTCATCTGTCTCTCCCCAACCCTCATCTCTCTAGTCTTTATTTCAGCTGTCATCTGTCTCTCCCCAACCCTCATCTCTCTAGTCTTTATTTCATCTGTCATCTGTCTCTCCCCAACCCTCATCTCTCTAGTCTTTATTTCAGCTGTCATCTGTCTCTCCCCAACCCTCATCCCTCTACTCTTCTTTATTTCAGCAACTGATTATGTCCCAGATTAGTTATTGATTAGACAGGGTATAAATTGTCTCAAAGTGAAAGCCCAACATCACAACCATTATAGATCTTGTATGGATCCAGGCCGATACGTCATTCTTTGGGTCCTGGAGTGTACAGGATGCCACCGCTCTGAGAAACAGGCAAGTAACGAGATGAGGCTTTTTATGTCTTGGGGTCGCATTCCAAATTGCACCCTATTCCATACAAAGTGCACTACTTTTGACAAGGGCCTATATGTGGGTAGTGCACTATGTAGGGAATAGAATGCCATTTGGGATGTAGCCTTAGACACTCTGCATGACCTTTTAGCTTCCGGAAGATGAATTGAGAGGGAGTTTTCAAATGAATGCAATGTAACGGTTTTCTTCCGTCGAAGGAGAGGAGGACCAAAATGCAGCGTGGTTAGAGTTCATGGTATTTAACATGAGAAACTCAACATGAACACAACAACAACAACAACAACAACAACAACAACAACAACAACAACAACAACAACAACAACAACAACAACAACAACAACAACAACAACAACAACAACAACAACAACAACAACAACAACAACAACAAACATGGCAAAACCCAAAACAGACCTATCGGGTGCAGAGAACACAAAGACAGGAAACAATCACCCACAAAGTACCCACAGAATATGGCTGCCTAAATATGGTTCCCAATCAGAGACAACGATAGACAGCTGCCTCTAATTGAGAACCAATCTAGGCAACCATAGACATACAATATACCTAGAAAAGAGACAGCCTCATAAACATACAAAACCCCTAGACAAGACCAAAAACACATACATCACCCATGTCACACCCTGACCTAACCAAAATAACAAGGAAAACAAAGAATACTAAGGTCAGGGTGTGACACGCAAATACGATTCTAAACTTTGTAGAATGTTTTTGAAAAAATATTTTTGAAATGTATTTTCAAAATCGTTAATAACACGTTCATCTAAAATGTCTTTCTAAAATCAGGATACTTTTGAAGAAATCTAGGAAACAACTTCAGAGTAATTGTCAATCCAACGTCGTTTGATGTTGCTTTTGTTAGCAGGTCACGTATGTTGGTATTTTTCTACAGTAGGTTGACGTGTCAAGGTCTGGAACAATGACACATAGGACAAATCAACACCTGTTTTCTCAAACAGCGACCACACCAGACTCACAAAATACCTGTCCTCTCAAACAGCGACCACACCAGACTCACAAAACACCTGTCTTCTCAAACAGCGACCACACCAGAATCATAAAACACTGGTCTTCTCAAACAGCGACCACACCAGACTCACAAAACACCTGTCTTCTCAAACAGCGACCACACCAGAATCATAAAACACCGGTCTTCTCAAACAGCGACCACACCAGACTCACAAAACACCTGTCTTCTCAAACAGCGACTACACCAGACTCACAAAACACCTGTCTTCTCAAACAGCGACCACACCTGACTCAAAAAAACAGCTGTCTTCTCAAACAGCGACCACACCAGACTCACAAAACACCTGTCTTCTCAAACAGCGACCACACCAGACTCATAAAACACCTGTCTTCTCAAACAGCGACCAGACCTGAGTCATAAAACACCTGTCTTCTCAAACAGCGGCCACACCAGACTCATAAAACACCTGTCTTCTCAAACAGCGGCCACACCAGACTCATAAAACACCTGTCTTCTCAAACAGCGACCGGATCTGAGTCATAAAACACCTGTCTTCTCAAACAGCGACCACACCTGACTCATAAAACACCTGTCTTCTCAAACAGCGACCACACCAGACTCATAAAACACCTGTCTTCTCAAACAGCGGCCACACCAGACTCATAAAACACCTGTCTTCTCAAACAGCGACCACACCAGACTCATAAAACACCTGTCTTCTCAAACATCGACCACACCAGACTCATAAAACACCTGTCTTCTCAAACAGCGACCAGACCTGACTCATAAAACACCTGTCTTCTCAAACAGCGACCACACCAGACTCATAAAACACCTGTCTTCTCAAACAGCGACCACACCAGACTCATAAAACACCTGTCTTCTCAAACAGCGACCACACCAGACTCATAAAACACCTGTCTTCTCAAACAGCGGCCACACCAGACTCATAAAACACCTGTCTTCTCAAACAGCGACCACACCAGACTCATAAAACACCTGTCTTCTCAAACATCGACCACACCAGACTCATAAAACACCTGTCTTCTCAAACAGCGACCAGACCTGACTCATAAAACACCTGTCTTCTCAAACAGCGACCACACCAGACTCATAAAACACCTGTCTTCTCAAACAGCGACCACACCAGACTCATAAAACACCTGTCTTCTCAAACAGCGACCACACCAGACTCATAAAACACCTGTCTTCTCAAACAGCGGCCACACCAGACTCATAAAACACCTGTCTTCTCGAACAGCGACCAGACCTGACTCATAAAACACCTGTCTTCTCAAACAGCGACCAGACCTGACTCATAAAACACCTGTCTTCTCAAACAGCGGCCACACCAGACTCATAAAACACCTGTCTTCTCGAACAGCGACCAGACCTGACTCATAAAACACCTGTCTTCTCAAACAGCGACCAGACCTGACTCATAAAACACCTGTCTTCTCAAACAGCGACCACACCAGACTCATAAAACACCTGTCTTCTCGAACAGCGACCACACCTGACTCATAAAACACCTGTCTTCTCAAACAGCGACCACACCAGACTCATAAAACACCTGTCTTCTCGAACAGCGACCAGAGATATAAAACCACAGAGGCATTATTTACACCTATCCTTCAATACCTCTCTACAAAGTCCTGACCAGCTAGGAGAACTGAAATTAATAATTTATACCAGGAGAGCGATTCACGACGTAGCTAACATAGCTAACGTAGCTAACATAGCTAATGTGGCTAACATAGCTAACATAGCTAACCTCCTGACCAGTCTTCCATTCATTGCTCAAACACATGCATCATCTCTACTTTATATGTAGCTTGAATAAAGAGTCAGTTAAGAACAAATTCTTATTTTCAGTGACTGCCTAGGAACAGTGGGTTAACTGGTCTAGGAACAGTGGGTTAACTGGTCTAGGAACAGTGGGTTAACTGGTCTAGGAACAGTGGGTTAACTGGTCTAGGAACAGTGGGTTAACTGGTCTAGGAACAGTGGGTTAACTGGTCTAGGAACAGTGGGTTAACTGGTCTAGGAACAGTGGGTTAACTGCCTTGTTCAGGGGCAGAACAACAGATTTTTACCTTGTCAGCTTGGGGATTCAATCTAACAACCTTTCGGTTACTAGTCCAACACTCTAACCACTAGGCTACCTGCTGCCCCAACAAGGGATGAAGAGCTGAAGGAGAGAGATGAGGTGACCATCCCTCCATCCCTCGTGTCCTCTATCCCTCCATCCCTCTATTCCTCGTGTCCTCTATCCCTCTATCCCTCCATCCCTCCACCCCTCGTGTCCTCTATCCCTCTATCCCTCCATCCCTCATTCCCTCCACCCCTCCATCCCTCCATCGCTCGTGTCCTCCATCCCTCCACCCCTCCATCCCTCGTGTCCTCTATCCCTCTATCCCTCCATCCCTCATTCCCTCGTTCCCTCCACCCCTCCATCCCTCCATCCCTCATTCCCTCCACCCCTCCACCCCTCCATCCCTATACCCCTCCACCCCTCCATCCCTCCACCCCTCCATCCCTCCACCCCTCCATCCCTCGTTCCCTTGGTGCAGTAGCTCTGGTCTGTTGTGCTGTGTTATTTTAATAGGGTGTGAAGCCTTAGAGATGGTTTGGGGAGCTAAAGGAGCTTTACGAGGTGCCACACACACACACACACACACACACACACACACGCACGCACACGCACACACGCACACACACACACACAGAGAGAGTTTTGCAAAGTAGCTTTATCAACTGAGGTGTCTGAGAGTTTAGCAAAGTGTAACATACTTAAAACCATCAGTGTGGTTCAACACAATCCCTGGTGCTTGAGCGTATAAATCACCATATATTCTTATAGGGGAGGCACAGATAAGCCCTTGTTATGAGTAAATATATTAAATATGTCCAGCCACTCTCTGATGTTGTCAGGCCATGGTTCACAGGAGACTCAGCCAGCAATAAAGCATGGTGTGTGTGTTTGTGTATAAGCGTGCATGCACAACTGTGTGTGTGTGTGTGTGTGTGGGTGTGTGTGTTTGTGTATAAGCGTGCATGCACAACTGTGTGTGTGTGTGTGTGTGTGTGTGTGTGTGTGTGTGTGTGTGTGTGTGTGTGTGTGTGTGTGTAAGCGTGCCTGTGCAACTGTGTGTGTATGTATAAGCGTGCATGCACAACTGTGTGTGTGTGTGTGTGTGTGTGTGTGTGTGTGTGTGTGTGTGTGTGTGTGTGTGTTTGTCTGTGTGTGTGTGTGTGTGTAACAAGCTCTCACAGTCTCGCTGCAGAATCAGAGATTAATCCACGTATTTCCAAATGTCACATTTTTAAGGTTAAGGTTTGGGACAGGGTTAAAATAAAATATCCCACCACTGGGATAGAACACACAACCTTCTGATCCTGGGATTACTGGGATAGAACACACAACCTTCTGATCCTGGGATTACTGGGATAGAACACACAACCTTCTGACCCTGAGATTACTGGGATAGAACACACAACCTTCTGATCCTGGGATTACTGGGATAGAACACACAACCTTCTGATCCTGGGATTACTGGGATAGAACACACAACCTTCTGATCCTGGGATTACTGGGATAAAACACACAACCTTCTGATCCTGGGATCACTGGGATAGAACACACAACCTTCTGATCCTGGGATTACTGGGATAGAACACACAACCTTCTGATCCTGGGATTACTGGGATAGAACACACAACCTTCTGATCCTGGGATTACTGGGATAGAACACACAACCTTCTGATCCTGGGATTACTGGGATAGAACACACAACCTTCTGATCCTGGGATTACTGGGATAGAACACACAACCTTCTGATCCTGGGATTACTGGGATAGAACACACAACCTTCTGATTCTATCATGAGATTACGCCAATCCATCACCCCCGTCCACAACATCCTAGAAAACCCAAGCCTACTTGATGGTAACAGTGCTCCCGGTTGCCCCTAGTGGCTGGCTCTGAAGGCATTTCCCCGATGTCCTCGGGACATGGACAGACATCCTCTTTTTGAAGTCAATCGTGAGCGATCTGCCTGCGTGTGCATGTGTGTGTCAGACAGCTTAGGCAAGCTAAAGAGAGGAGTAAGAGGATCAGTAGAGGGAGAGGACCATGCCTCTTCAGCATATCAACCAAACACACTTAATAACTTTTCACTTTTCATCCAATTTGAAATAAATCTCCACTGGGCTAAGCATGGTCGTTTCCTCCCCTCCGCCTTTTCAGAGAAACGAGTAGCCCTCTCAAGCAGTGGGATCAACAATAGCACAGTGGCAATGTTATTTTCATTGTAATCAAACCTGAAAGAAAACACATGGTCTTTGTGCATATTATTTCCAATAATTAGTTTCTTGTTTACCGGGGTTTTCTACTGACTGGTTTGGACCCCATCACCAAACATTAACCGAAACCACATGACGGAATCCAGTTTCATTTCCCAACCAAATGATTTCTTGTTATTCAGTTTCTCGAGTCCTTAATGGATGAATTGGCTGAACGGACAGAAAGTAAAGAGAGAGAAAAAAAATGAGAGGAGAAAGAAAGTTTCATGTTTCTGTAAACCACAAACATTTGGCAAACAGAAGATGAAGAAAACAGAGAGAGAAGAGAATTTGGCCTTGATTCTCTCAGCCTGCATGGTGTTTGTGCATTTTAACTTCTGCTCTGCGATGCGTCGGTTGGCGGAGGGCCTGAACCTGTAAATTGGATACTAGGGGGTCGATATAAAGGAGTGTGTGTGTATGTGTGTGTGTGTGTGTGTGTGTGTGTGTGTGTGTGTGTGTGTGTGTGTGTGTGTGTGTGTGTGTGTGTGTGTATGTGTGTGTGTATGTGTGTATGTGTGTGTGTATGTGTGTGTGTGTGTGTGTGTGTGTGTGTGTGTATGTGTGTGTGGTGTGTGTGTGCTCTCATCCCACAGAATTACTGCATCCAATATCCCCGAGTTGGCAGTGCCTGGATCGAAGCAGAAAGATCCTCATCTCATAAAGACCAAAGTTGTGTCCCAAATTACCCCTTATCCCCTTTATAGTGCACTACTTTTGACCAAGGCCCACACGGTTCTGGTCAAAACTAGTCTAGTGCACTATATATGGAATAGGGTGCCATTTTGGGATGGATCCCAAGACTATATGCATCGCTCCTTAAACTTGATGAGGATCCGAAGCCTCCGATCCCAAGGCCTACAATGGGATTTGGTGGGGTGTGTTTTTTAAATCCAGGGCAGGGGGGTGGGGGGAGTGGGGAGGGACAATGCAGATATCACTGTATTCTCCGGGGTTCTAAAGCTCCAATCTTCTATTTGAATACAAAACATTCCAAATAGTTAAGTGGCATTCTTTCCCTTTATATTTGATTTTCTCTGTCCCTCTTCCTGCATTTCTTTCTTTCTTACCCTCTCCCTCTTTCTCTCTTTCTCTCTCTTTCTCTATCCCCCTTCCCCCCCTCTCTCTTCCTCCTCCCCTGTGCCCCCTTCCCCCCCCCCCCCCCTCTCTCTTCCTCCTCCCCTGTGCCCCCTTCCCCCCTCCCCCTGGGTAATCCTTAAAGGAGGCAGGCAACAGCATCACAGGGTGTGAAATTAAATACATTACAGCATTAGAGATTAAAGTGTTTCATAGGCAGTTGCTCATCCACATCAAACTTTAGCTTTTTAAAGCCACACATTTGATCTAGGTTAGGATCCAGGACCTTAGAGGGATTGACATCACAGAGCAGAGAAAGGGTAGGAGGAAAGGAATGGGAGAAGGAGAGAAGAGGAAGAGAGGAGTGGAGTGGACGAGTGGAGGAGGGTGAGGAGTGGAGGAGGGTGAGGAGTGAGGAGTGGAGGAGGGTGAGGAGTGGAGAAGGGTGAGGAGTGGAGAAGGGTGAGGAGTGGAGAAGGGTGAGGAGTGGAGAAGGGTGAGGAGTGGAGGAGGGTGAGGAGTGGAGAAGGGTGAGAAGTGGAGAAGGGTGAGGAGTGAGGAGTGGAGGAGGGTGAGGAGTGGAGAAGGGTGAGGAGTGGAGAAGGGTGAGGAGTGGAGAAGGGTGAGGAGTGGAGAATGGTGAGGAGTGAGGAGTGGAGGAGGGTGAGGAGTGGAGAAGGGTGACGAGTGAGGAGTGGAGAAGGGTGAGGAGTGGAGGAGGGTGAGGAGTGGAGGAGGGTGAGGAGTGGAGAAGGTTGAGGAGTGGAGGAGGGTGAGGAGTGGAGAAGGTTGAGGAGTGGAGGAGGGTGAGGAGTGGAGAAGGGTGAGGAGTGGAGGAGGGTGAGGAGTGGAGGAGGGTGAGGAGTGGAGAAGGATGAGGAGTAGAGGAGGGTGAGGAGTGGAGAAGGGTGAGGAGTGGAGGAGGGTGAGGAGTGGAGAAGGGTGAGGAGTGAGGAGTGGAGGAGGGTGATCTACTGAAGGTTAGGAACCGAGGCCTGAGAGAAGGATTGTTCTCACAGAGCACAGAGAGGAGGAGAGGAACAGGAGGAGACGTGGAAGAGAGGAGTGAAAGGGGGTGTTTAGGCATGATCCTGTTGCAGGAAGAGAAATAAGAAGCTGAGGAACTTGAAGCAGAAAGGGTTAAGTTAGTAAGAAAATGTTTTGAAAAGGTTTTGTGTTTGTGTTTATTGCAATTGCTGGAAGTACCAACACGCACAGTAGAAAAATAGTTGGTTTGTGTCGTTACAGTTTGGATTTAAAAATAAATAAAAGTACATATCAGCTATCAACATCAGTCCTAACCTAACCATATCAACATCAGTCCTAAACTAACCATATCAACATCAGTCCTAACCTAACCATATCAACATCAGTCCTAACCTAACCATATCAACATCAGTCCTAACCTAACCATATCAGCTATCAGTCCTAACCTAACCATATCAATATCAGTCCTAAACTAACCATATCAACATCAGTCCTAACCTAACCATATCAACATCAGTCCTAACCTAACCATATCAGCTATCAGTCCTAACCTAACCATATCAACATCAGTCCTAAACTAACCATATCAACATCAGTCCTAACCTAACCATATCAACATCAGTCCTAACCTAACCATATCAACATCAGTCCTAACCTAACCATATCAACATCAGTCCTAACCTAACCATATCAGCATCAGTCCTAACCTAACCATATCAACATCAGTCCTAACCTAAACTAACCATATCAACATCAGTCCTAACCTAACCATATCAACATCAGTCCTAACCTAACCATATCAACATCAGTCCTAACCTAACCATATCAACATCAGTCCTAACCTAACCATATCAACATCAGTCCTAACCTAACCATATCAGCTATCAACATCAGTCCTAACCTAACCATATCAACATCAGTCCTAACCTAACCATATCAACATCAGTCCTAACCTAACCATATCAACATCAGTCCTAACCTAACCATATCAACATCAGTCCTAACCTAACCATATCAACATCAGTCCTAACCTAACCATATCAACATCAGTCCTAACCTAACCATATCAGCTATCAACATCAGTCCTAACCTAACCATATCAACATCAGTCCTAACCTAACCATATCAACATCAGTCCTAACCTAACCATATCAGCTATCAACATCAGTCCTAACCTAACCATATCAACATCAGTCCTAACCTAACCATATCAACATCAGTCCTAACCTAACCATATCAGCTATCAACATCAGTCCTAACCTAACCATATCAACATCAGTCCTAACCTAACCATATCAGCTATCAACATCAGTCCTAACCTAACCATATCAACATCAGTCCTAACCTAACCATATCAACATCAGTCCTAACCTAACCATATCAGCTATCAACATCAGTCCTAACCTAACCATATCAACATCAGTCCTAACCTAACCATATCAACATCAGTCCTAACCTAACCATATCAGCTATCAACATCAGTCCTAACCTAACCATATCAACATCAGTCCTAACCTAACCATATCAACATCAGTCCTAACCTAACCATATCAACATCAGTCCTAACCTAACCATATCAACATCAGTCCTAACCTAACCATATCAACATCAGTCCTAACCTAACCATATCAACATCAGTCCTAACCTAACCATATCAGCTATCAACATCAGTCCTAACCTAACCATATCAACATCAGTCCTAACCTAACCATATCAACATCAGTCCTAAACTAACCATATCAACATCAGTCCTAACCTAACCATATCAACATCAGTCCTACCCTAACCATATCAACATCAGTCCTAACCTAACCATATCAACATCAGTCCTAAACTAACCATATCAACATCAGTCCTAACCTAACCATATCAACATCAGTCCTAACCTAACCATATCAACATCAGTCCTAAACTAACCATATCAACATCAGTCCTAAACTAACCATATCAACATCAGTCCTAACCTAACCATATCAGCTATCAACATCAGTCCTAACCTAACCATATCAGCTATCAACATCAGTCCTAACCTAACCATATCAGCTATCAACATCAGTCCTAACCTAACCATATCAACATCAGTCCTAAACTAACCATATCAACATCAGTCCTAACCTAACCATATCAACATCAGTCCTAACCTAACCATATCAACATCAGTCCTAACCTAACCATATCAACATCAGTCCTAACCTAACCATATCAACATCAGTCCTAACCTAACCATATCAACATCAGTCCTAACCTAACCATATCAACATCAGTCCTAACCTAACCATATCAACATCAGTCCTAACCTAACCATATCAACATCAGTCCTAACCTAACCATATCAACATCAGTCCTAACCTAACCATATCAACATCAGTCCTAACATCAGTCCTAACCTAACCATATCAACATCAGTCCTAACATCAGTCCTAACCTAACCATATCAACATCAGTCCTAACCTAACCATATCAACATCAGTCCTAACCTAACCATATCAACATCAGTCCTAACCTAACCATATCAACATCAGTCCTAACCTAACCATATCAACATCAGTCCTAACCTAAACTAACCATATCAACATCAGTCCTAAACTAACCATATCAACATCAGTCCTAACCTAACCATATCAACATCAGTCCTAACCTAAACTAACCATATCAACATCAGTCCTAAACTAACCATATCAACATCAGTCCTAACCTAACCATATCAACATCAGTCCTAACCTAACCATATCAACATCAGTCCTAACCTAAACTAACCATATCAACATCAGTCCTAAACTAACCATATCAACATCAGTCCTAACCTAACCATATCAACATCAGTCCTAACCTAACCATATCAACATCAGTCCTAACATCAGTCCTAACCTAACCATATCAACATCAGTCCTAACCTAACCATATCAACATCAGTCCTAACCTAACCATATCAACATCAGTCCTAACCTAACCATATCAACATCAGTCCTAACCTAACCATATCAACATCAGTCCTAACCTAACCATATCAACATCAGTCCTAACCTAACCATATCAACATCAGTCCTAACCTAACCATATCAACATCAGTCCTAACCTAACCATATCAACATCAGTCCTAACCTAACCATATCAACATCAGTCCTAACATCAGTCCTAACATCAGTCCTAACCTAACCATATCAACATCAGTCCTAACCTAACCATATCAACATCAGTCCTACCATCAGTCCTAACCTAACCATATCAACATCAGTCCTACCATCAGTCCTAACCTAACCATATCAACATCAGTCCTACCATCAGTCCTAACCTAACCATATCAGCTATCAACATCAGTCCTACCATCAGTCCTAACCTAACCATATCAGCTATCAACATCAGTCCTACCATCAGTCCTAACCTAACCATATCAACATCAGTCCTAAACTAACCATATCAACATCAGTCCTAAACTATCCATATCAACATCAGTCCTAACCTAAACTAACCATATCAACATCAGTCCTAAACTAACCATATCAGCTATCAACATCAGTCCTAAACTAACCATATCAGCTATCAACATCAGTCCTACCATCAGTCCTAACCTAACCATATCAACATCAGTCCTACCATCAGTCCTAACCTAACCATATCAACATCAGTCCTAACCTAACCATATCAACATCCGTCCTAACCTAACCATATCAGCTATCAACATCAGTCCTAAACTAACCATATCAGCTATCAACATCAGTCCTAACCTAACCATATCAACATCAGTCCTACCATCAGTCCTAACCTAACCATATCAGCTATCAACATCAGTCCTACCATCAGTCCTAACCTAACCATATCAGCTATCAACATCAGTCCTACCATCAGTCCTAACCTAACCATATCAACATCAGTCCTAACCTAACCATATCAACATCAGTCCTAACCTAACCATATCAGCTATCAACATCAGTCCTAAACTAACCATATCAGCTATCAACATCAGTCCTAAACTAACCATATCAACATCAGTCCTACCATCAGTCCTAAACTAACCATATCAACATCAGTCCTAACCTAACCATATCAGCTATCAACATCAGTCCTAAACTAACCATATCAACATCAGTCCTAACCTAACCATATCAACATCAGTCCTAACCTAACCATATCAACATCAGTCCTAATATCAGTCCTAACCTAACCATATCAACATCAGTCCTACCATCAGTCCTAACCTAACCATATCAACATCAGTCCTAACCTAACCATATCAACATCAGTCCTAACCTAACCATATCAACATCAGTCCTAACCTAACCATATCAACATCAGTCCTAATATCAGTCCTAACCTAACCATATCAACATCAGTCCTACCATCAGTCCTAACCTAACCATATCAACATCAGTCCTAACCTAACCATATCAACATCAGTCCTAACCTAACCATATCAACATCAGTCCTAACCTAACCATATCAACATCAGTCCTAACCTAACCATATCAACATCAGTCCTAACCTAACCATATCAACATCAGTCCTAATATCAGTCCTAACCTAACCATATCAACATCAGTCCTACCATCAGTCCTAACCTAACCATATCAACATCAGTCCTAACCTAACCATATCAACATCAGTCCTAACCTAACCATATCAACATCAGTCCTAACCTAACCATATCAACATCAGTCCTAAACTAACCATATCAACATCAGTCCTAACCTAAACTAACCATATCAGCTATCAACATCAGTCCTAAACTAACCATATCAGCTATCAACATCAGTCCTAACCTAACCATATCAACATCAGTCCTAACCTAACCATATCAACATCAGTCCTAACCTAACCATATCAACATCAGTCCTAACCTAACCATATCAACATCAGTCCTAACCTAACCATATCAGCTATCAACATCAGTCCTAAACTAACCATATCAACATCAGTCCTAAACTAACCATATCAACATCAGTCCTAATATCAGTCCTAACCTAACCATATCAACATCAGTCCTAACATCAGTCCTAACCTAACCATATCAACATCAGTCCTAAACTAACCATATCAACATCAGTCCTAACCTAAACTAACCATATCAACATCAGTCCTAACCTAACCATATCAACATCAGTCCTAAACTAACCATATCAACATCAGTCCTAACCTAAACTAACCATATCAACATCAGTCCTAACCTAACCATATCAACATCAGTCCTACCATCAGTCCTAAACTAACCATATCAACATCAGTCCTAACCTAACCATATCAACATCAGTCCTAACCTAAACTAACCATATCAACATCAGTCCTAACCTAACCATATCAACATCAGTCCTAACCTAACCATATCAACATCAGTCCTAACCTAACCATATCAACATCAGTCCTAACCTAACCATATCAACATCAGTCCTAACCTAACCATATCAACATCAGTCCTAACCTAACCATATCAACATCAGTCCTAAACTAACCATATCAGCTATCAACATCAGTCCTAACCTAACCATATCAACATCAGTCCTAACCTAACCATATCAACATCAGTCCTAAACTAACCATATCAACATCAGTCCTAACCTAACCATATCAACATCAGTCCTAAACTAACCATATCAACATCAGTCCTAAACTAACCATATCAACATCAGTCCTAAACTAACCATATCAACATCAGTCCTAAACTAACCATATCAACATCAGTCCTAAACTAACCATATCAACATCAGTCCTAAACTAACCATATCAACATCAGTCCTAACCTAACCATATCACCATCAGTCCTACCATCAGTCCTAAACTAACCATATCAACATCAGTCCTAACCTAACCATATCAACATCAGTCCTAAACTAACCATATAAACATCAGTCCTAACCTAACCATATCACCATCAGTCCTAACATCAGTCCTAACCTAAACATATCAACATCAGTCCTACCATCAGTCCTAACCTAACCATATCAACATCAGTCCTAACATCAGTCCTAACCTAACCATATCAACATCAGTCCTAACCTAACCATATCAACATCAGTCCTAACCTAACCATATCAACATCAGTCCTAAACTAACCATATCAACATCAGTCCTAACCTAACCATATCAACATCAGTCCTACCATCAGTCCTAACCTAACCATATCAACATCAGTCCTAACATCAGTCCTAACCTAACCATATCAACATCAGTCCTAACCTAACCATATCAACATCAGTCCTAACCTAACCATATCAACATCAGTCCTAACCTAAACTAACCATATCAACATCAGTCCTAAACTAACCATATCAACATCAGTCCTAACCTAACCATATCAACATCAGTCCTAAACTAACCATATCAACATCAGTCCTAACCTAAACTAACCATATCAACATCAGTCCTAAACTAACCATATCAACATCAGTCCTAACCTAACCATATCAGCTATCAACATCAGTCCTAACCTAACCATATCAGATATCAACATCAGTCCTAAACTAACCATATCAACATCAGTCCTAACCTAACCATATCAGCTATCAACATCAGTCCTAACCTAACCATATCAACATCAGTCCTAACCTAACCATATCAACATCAGTCCTAAACTAACCATATCAACATCAGTCCTAAACTAACCATATCAACATCAGTCCTAAACTAACCATATCAACATCAGTCCTAAACTAACCATATCAACATCAGTCCTAAACTAACCATATCAACATCAGTCCTAACCTAACCATATCAACATCAGTCCTAAACTAACCATATCAACATCAGTCCTAACATCAGTCCTAAACTAACCATATCAGCTATCAACATCAGTCCTAAACTAACCATATCAGCTATCAACATCAGTCCTAACCTAACCATATCAGCTATCAACATCAGTCCTAAACTAACCATATCAACATCAGTCCTAAACTAACCATATCAACATCAGTCCTAACCTAACCATATCAGCTATCAACATCAGTCCTAACCTAACCATATCAACATCAGTCCTAACCTAACCATATCAACATCAGTCCTAAACTAACCATATCAACATCAGTCCTAACCTAACCATATCAGCTATCAACATCAGTCCTAAACTAACCATATCAACATCAGTCCTAAACTAACCATATCAACATCAGTCCTAACATCAGTCCTAACCTAACCATATCAACATCAGTCCTAAACTAACCATATCAACATCAGTCCTAACCTAACCATATCAACATCAGTCCTAAACTAACCATATCAACATCAGTCCTAACCTAACCATATCAACATCAGTCCTAAACTAACCATATCAACATCAGTCCTAACCTAACCATATCAACATCAGTCCTAACATCAGTCCTAACCTAACCATATCAACATCAGTCCTAACCTAACCATATCAACATCAGTCCTAACCTAACCATATCAACATCAGTCCTAACCTAACCATATCAACATCAGTCCTAACCTAACCATATCAACATCAGTCCTAACCTAACCATATCAACATCAGTCCTAACCTAACCATATCAGCTATCAACATCAGTCCTAAACTAACCATATCAGCTATCAACATCAGTCCTAACCTAACCATATCAACATCAGTCCTAACCTAACCATATCAACATCAGTCCTAAACTAACCATATCAACATCAGTCCTAACCTAACCATATCAACATCAGTCCTAAACTAACCATATCAACATCAGTCCTAACCTAACCATATCAACATCAGTCCTAACCTAACCATATCAGCTATCAACATCAGTCCTAACCTAACCATATCAGCTATCAACATCAGTCCTAAACTAACCATATCAGCTATCAACATCAGTCCTAAACTAACCATATCAGCTATCAACATCAGTCCTAACCTAACCATATCAACATCAGTCCTAACCTAACCATATCAACATCAGTCCTAACCTAACCATATCAACATCAGTCCTAACCTAACCATATCAACATCAGTCCTAACCTAAACATATCAACATCAGTCCTAACCTAACCATATCAACATCAGTCCTAACCTAACCATATCAACATCAGTCCTAACCTAACCATATCAACATCAGTCCTAACCTAAACTAACCATATCAACATCAGTCCTAACCTAACCATATCAACATCAGTCCTAACCTAACCATATCAACATCAGTCCTAACCTAACCATATCAACATCAGTCCTAACCTAACCATATCAACATCAGTCCTAAACTAACCATATCAACATCAGTCCTAACCTAACCATATCAGCTATCAACATCAGTCCTAAACTAACCATATCAACATCAGTCCTAACATCAGTCCTAACCTAACCATATCAACATCAGTCCTAACATCAGTCCTAACCTAACCATATCAACATCAGTCCTAAACTAACCATATCAACATCAGTCCTAACCTAACCATATCAGCTATCAACATCAGTCCTAACCTAACAATATCAACATCAGTCCTAACATCAGTCCTAACCTAACCATATCAGCATCCGTCCTAAACTAACCATATCAACATCAGTCCTAAACTAACCATATCAACATCAGTCCTAACCTAAACTAACCATATCAGCTATCAACATCAGTCCTAAACTAACCATATCAGATATCAACATCAGTCCTAAACTAACCATATCAGATATCAACATCAGTCCTAAACTAACCTAACCATATCAGATATCAACATCAGTCCTAAACTAACCATATCAACATCAGTCCTAAACTAACCATATCAGCTATCAACATCAGTCCTAACCTAACCATATCAACATCAGTCCTAAACTAACCATATCAGATATCAACATCAGTCCTAAACTAACCTAACCATATCAGATATCAACATCAGTCCTAAACTAACCATATCAACATCAGTCCTAAACTAACCATATCAGATATCAACATCAGTCCTAAACTAACCTAACCATATCAGATATCAACATCAGTCCTAAACTAACCATATCAACATCAGTCCTAAACTAACCATATCAGCTATCAACATCAGTCCTAAACTAACCATATCAACATCAGTCCTAAACTAACCATATCAACATCAGTCCTAAACTAACCATATCAACATCAGTCCTAAACTAACCATATCAGCCATCAACATCAGTCCTAACCTAACCATATCAACATCAGTCCTAACCTAACCATATCAACATCAGTCCTAACCTAACCATATCAACATCAGTCCTAAACTAACCATATCAGCTATCAACATCAGTCCTAAACTAACCATATCAGCTATCAACATCAGTCCTAACCTAACCATATCAACATCAGTCCTAACCTAACCATATCAACATCAGTCCTAACCTAACCATATCAACATCAGTCCTTACCTAACCATATCAACATCAGTCCTAAACTAACCATATCAACATCAGTCCTAAACTAACCATATCAGCTATCAACATCAGTCCTAACCTAACCATATCAACATCAGTCCTAAACTAACCATATCAGATATCAGTCCTAACCTAACCATATCAACATCAGTCCTAAACTAACCATATCAACATCAGTCCTAACCTAACCATATCAACATCAGTCCTAACATCAGTCCTAACCTAACCATATCAACATCAGTCCTAACCTAACCATATCAACATCAGTCCTAACCTAACCATATCAGCTATCAACATCAGTCCTAAACTAACCATATCAGCTATCAACATCAGTCCTAAACTAACCATATCAGCTATCAACATCAGTCCTACCATCAGTCCTAACCTAACCATATCAGCTATCAACATCAGTCCTAACCTAACCATATCAGATATCAACATCAGTCCTAATATCAGTCCTAACCTAACCATATCAACATCAGTCCTAACCTAACCATATCAACATCAGTCCTAACCTAACCATATCAACATCAGTCCTAAACTAACCATATCAACATCAGTCCTAAACTAACCATATCAACATCAGTCCTAAACTAACCATATCAACATCAGTCCTAACCTAACCATATCAACATCAGTCCTAAACTAACCATATCAACATCAGTCCTAAACTAACCATATCAACATCAGTCCTAACCTAACCATATCAACATCAGTCCTAACCTAACCATATCAACATCAGTCCTAAACTAACCATATCAGCTATCAACATCAGTCCTAACCTAACCATATCAACATCAGTCCTAACCTAACCATATCAACATCAGTCCTAACCTAACCATATCAACATCAGTCCTAACCTAACCATATCAACATCAGTCCTAAACTAACCATATCAGCTATCAACATCAGTCCTAACCTAACCATATCAACATCAGTCCTAAACTAACCATATCAACATCAGTCCTAACCTAACCATATCAACATCAGTCCTAACCTAACCATATCAACATCAGTCCTAACCTAAACTAACCATATCAGCTATCAACATCAGTCCTAAACTAACCATATCAGCTATCAACATCAGTCCTAACCTAACCATATCAACATCAGTCCTAACCTAACCATATCAACATCAGTCCTAACCTAACCATATCAACATCCGTCCTAACCTAACCATATCAACATCAGTCCTAACATCAGTCCTAACCTAACCATATCAACATCAGTCCTAACCTAACCATATCAACATCAGTCCTAACCTAACCATATCAACATCAGTCCTAACCTAACCATATCAACAACAGTCCTAATATCAGTCCTAACCTAACCATATCAACATCAGTCCTAAACTAACCATATCAACATCAGTCCTAAACTAACCATATCAACATCAGTCCTAAACTAACCATATCAACATCAGTCCTAACCTAACCATATCAACATCAGTCCTAACCTAACCATATCAACATCAGTCCTAATATCAGTCCTAACCTAACCATATCAACATCAGTCCTAACCTAACCATATCAACATCAGTCCTAATATCAGTCCTAACCTAACCATATCAACATCAGTCCTAACATCAGTCCTAACCTAACCATATCAACATCAGTCCTAATATCAGTCCTAACCTAACCATATCAACATCAGTCCTAACATCAGTCCTAACCTAACCATATCAACATCAGTCCTAACATCAGTCCTAACCTAACCATATCAACATCAGTCCTAATATCAGTCCTAACCTAACCATATCAACATCAGTCCTAAACTAACCATATCAACATCAGTCCTAACCTAACCATATCAACATCAGTCCTAAACTAACCATATCAACATCAGTCCTAACCTAACCATATCAACATCAGTCCTAACCTAACCATATCAACATCAGTCCTAACCTAACCATATCAGCTATCAACATCAGTCCTAACCTAACCATATCAGCTATCAACATCAGTCCTAAACTAACCATATCAGCTATCAACATCAGTCCTAAACTAACCATATCAGCTATCAACATCAGTCCTAACCTAACCATATCAACATCAGTCCTAACCTAACCATATCAACATCAGTCCTAACCTAACCATATCAACATCAGTCCTAACCTAACCATATCAACATCAGTCCTAACCTAAACATATCAACATCAGTCCTAACCTAACCATATCAACATCAGTCCTAACCTAACCATATCAACATCAGTCCTAACCTAACCATATCAACATCAGTCCTAACCTAAACTAACCATATCAACATCAGTCCTAACCTAACCATATCAACATCAGTCCTAACCTAACCATATCAACATCAGTCCTAACCTAACCATATCAACATCAGTCCTAACCTAACCATATCAACATCAGTCCTAAACTAACCATATCAACATCAGTCCTAACCTAACCATATCAGCTATCAACATCAGTCCTAAACTAACCATATCAACATCAGTCCTAACATCAGTCCTAACCTAACCATATCAACATCAGTCCTAACATCAGTCCTAACCTAACCATATCAACATCAGTCCTAAACTAACCATATCAACATCAGTCCTAACCTAACCATATCAGCTATCAACATCAGTCCTAACCTAACAATATCAACATCAGTCCTAACATCAGTCCTAACCTAACCATATCAGCATCCGTCCTAAACTAACCATATCAACATCAGTCCTAAACTAACCATATCAACATCAGTCCTAACCTAAACTAACCATATCAGCTATCAACATCAGTCCTAAACTAACCATATCAGATATCAACATCAGTCCTAAACTAACCATATCAGATATCAACATCAGTCCTAAACTAACCTAACCATATCAGATATCAACATCAGTCCTAAACTAACCATATCAACATCAGTCCTAAACTAACCATATCAGCTATCAACATCAGTCCTAACCTAACCATATCAACATCAGTCCTAAACTAACCATATCAGATATCAACATCAGTCCTAAACTAACCTAACCATATCAGATATCAACATCAGTCCTAAACTAACCATATCAACATCAGTCCTAAACTAACCATATCAGATATCAACATCAGTCCTAAACTAACCTAACCATATCAGATATCAACATCAGTCCTAAACTAACCATATCAACATCAGTCCTAAACTAACCATATCAGCTATCAACATCAGTCCTAAACTAACCATATCAACATCAGTCCTAAACTAACCATATCAACATCAGTCCTAAACTAACCATATCAACATCAGTCCTAAACTAACCATATCAGCCATCAACATCAGTCCTAACCTAACCATATCAACATCAGTCCTAACCTAACCATATCAACATCAGTCCTAACCTAACCATATCAACATCAGTCCTAAACTAACCATATCAGCTATCAACATCAGTCCTAAACTAACCATATCAGCTATCAACATCAGTCCTAACCTAACCATATCAACATCAGTCCTAACCTAACCATATCAACATCAGTCCTAACCTAACCATATCAACATCAGTCCTAACCTAACCATATCAACATCAGTCCTAAACTAACCATATCAACATCAGTCCTAAACTAACCATATCAGCTATCAACATCAGTCCTAACCTAACCATATCAACATCAGTCCTAAACTAACCATATCAGATATCAGTCCTAACCTAACCATATCAACATCAGTCCTAAACTAACCATATCAACATCAGTCCTAACCTAACCATATCAACATCAGTCCTAACATCAGTCCTAACCTAACCATATCAACATCAGTCCTAACCTAACCATATCAACATCAGTCCTAACCTAACCATATCAGCTATCAACATCAGTCCTAAACTAACCATATCAGCTATCAACATCAGTCCTAAACTAACCATATCAGCTATCAACATCAGTCCTACCATCAGTCCTAACCTAACCATATCAGCTATCAACATCAGTCCTAACCTAACCATATCAGATATCAACATCAGTCCTAATATCAGTCCTAACCTATCCATATCAACATCAGTCCTAACCTAACCATATCAACATCAGTCCTAACCTAACCATATCAACATCAGTCCTAAACTAACCATATCAACATCAGTCCTAAACTAACCATATCAACATCAGTCCTAAACTAACCATATCAACATCAGTCCTAACCTAACCATATCAACATCAGTCCTAAACTAACCATATCAACATCAGTCCTAAACTAACCATATCAACATCAGTCCTAACCTAACCATATCAACATCAGTCCTAACCTAACCATATCAACATCAGTCCTAAACTAACCATATCAGCTATCAACATCAGTCCTAACCTAACCATATCAACATCAGTCCTAACCTAACCATATCAACATCAGTCCTAACCTAACCATATCAACATCAGTCCTAACCTAACCATATCAACATCAGTCCTAAACTAACCATATCAGCTATCAACATCAGTCCTAACCTAACCATATCAACATCAGTCCTAAACTAACCATATCAACATCAGTCCTAACCTAACCATATCAACATCAGTCCTAACCTAACCATATCAACATCAGTCCTAACCTAAACTAACCATATCAGCTATCAACATCAGTCCTAAACTAACCATATCAGCTATCAACATCAGTCCTAACCTAACCATATCAACATCAGTCCTAACCTAACCATATCAACATCAGTCCTAACCTAACCATATCAACATCCGTCCTAACCTAACCATATCAACATCAGTCCTAACATCAGTCCTAACCTAACCATATCAACATCAGTCCTAACCTAACCATATCAACATCAGTCCTAACCTAACCATATCAACATCAGTCCTAACCTAACCATATCAACAACAGTCCTAATATCAGTCCTAACCTAACCATATCAACATCAGTCCTAAACTAACCATATCAACATCAGTCCTAAACTAACCATATCAACATCAGTCCTAAACTAACCATATCAACATCAGTCCTAACCTAACCATATCAACATCAGTCCTAACCTAACCATATCAACATCAGTCCTAATATCAGTCCTAACCTAACCATATCAACATCAGTCCTAACCTAACCATATCAACATCAGTCCTAATATCAGTCCTAACCTAACCATATCAACATCAGTCCTAACATCAGTCCTAACCTAACCATATCAACATCAGTCCTAATATCAGTCCTAACCTAACCATATCAACATCAGTCCTAACATCAGTCCTAACCTAACCATATCAACATCAGTCCTAATATCAGTCCTAACCTAACCATATCAACATCAGTCCTAACATCAGTCCTAACCTAACCATATCAACATCAGTCCTAATATCAGTCCTAACCTAACCATATCAACATCAGTCCTAAACTAACCATATCAACATCAGTCCTAACCTAACCATATCAACATCAGTCCTAAACTAACCATATCAACATCAGTCCTAACCTAACCATATCAACATCAGTCCTAACCTAACCATATCAACATCAGTCCTAACCTAACCATATCAGCTATCAACATCAGTCCTAACCTAACCATATCAACATCAGTCCTAACCTAACCATATCAACATCAGTCCTAACCTAACCATATCAACAACAGTCCTAACCTAACCATATCAGCTATCAACATCAGTCCTAACATCAGTCCTAACCTAACCATATCAACATCAGTCCTAATATCAGTCCTAACCTAACCATATCAACATCAGTCCTAACCTAACCATATCAACATCAGTCCTAACCTAACCATATCAACATCAGTCCTAACCTAACCATATCAACAACAGTCCTAACCTAACCATATCAGCTATCAACATCAGTCCTAACCTAACCATATCAACATCAGTCCTAACCTAACCATATCAACATCAGTCCTAACCTAACCATATCAACATCAGTCCTAACCTAACCATATCAACATCAGTCCTAACCTAACCATATCAACATCAGTCCTAACCTAACCATATCAACATCAGTCCTAACCTAACCATATCAACATCAGTCCTAAACTAACCATATCAGCTATCAACATCAGTCCTAACATCAGTCCTAACCTAACCATATCAACATCAGTCCTAAACTAACCATATCAACATCAGTCCTAACCTAACCATATCAGCTATCAACATCAGTCCTAAACTAACCATATCAACAACAGTCCTAACCTAACCATATCAGCTATCAACATCAGTCCTAACCTAACCATATCAACATCAGTCCTAACCTAACCATATCAACATCAGTCCTAACCTAACCATATCAACATCAGTCCTAAACTAACCATATCAACATCAGTCCTACCATCAGTCCTAAACTAACCATATCAACATCAGTCCTAACCTAACCATATCAACATCAGTCCTAACCTAACCATATCAACATCAGTCCTAACCTAACCATATCAGATATCAACATCAGTCCTAACCTAACCATATCAGCTATCAACATCAGTCCTAACATCAGTCCTAACCTAACCATATCAACATCAGTCCTAATATCAGTCCTAACCTAACCATATCAACATCAGTCCTAACCTAACCATATCAACATCAGTCCTAACCTAACCATATCAACATCAGTCCTAACCTAACCATATCAACAACAGTCCTAACCTAACCATATCAGCTATCAACATCAGTCCTAACCTAACCATATCAACATCAGTCCTAACCTAACCATATCAACATCAGTCCTAACCTAACCATATCAACATCAGTCCTAACCTAACCATATCAACATCAGTCCTAACCTAACCATATCAACATCAGTCCTAACCTAACCATATCAACATCAGTCCTAACCTAACCATATCAACATCAGTCCTAAACTAACCATATCAGCTATCAACATCAGTCCTAACATCAGTCCTAACCTAACCATATCAACATCAGTCCTAAACTAACCATATCAACATCAGTCCTAACCTAACCATATCAGCTATCAACATCAGTCCTAAACTAACCATATCAACAACAGTCCTAACCTAACCATATCAGCTATCAACATCAGTCCTAACCTAACCATATCAACATCAGTCCTAACCTAACCATATCAACATCAGTCCTAACCTAACCATATCAACATCAGTCCTAAACTAACCATATCAACATCAGTCCTACCATCAGTCCTAAACTAACCATATCAACATCAGTCCTAACCTAACCATATCAACATCAGTCCTAACCTAACCATATCAACATCAGTCCTAACCTAACCATATCAGATATCAACATCAGTCCTAACCTAACCATATCAGCTATCAACATCAGTCCTAAACTAACCTAACCATATCAGATATCAACATCAGTCCTAAACTAACCATATCAGCTATCAACATCAGTCCTAACCTAACCATATCAACATCAGTCCTAACCTAACCATATCAACATCAGTCCTAAACTAACCATATCAACATCAGTCCTAACCTAACCATATCAACATCAGTCCTAAACTAACCATATCAGCTATCAACATCAGTCCTAACCCAAGTGATATTGCAGATGCTGTTCTTCCATCCAGTGCTGAGAGCCAAGGTGTTCCCCAACAGCCCTATCAGAGGACTGAGGATCCTACTGGCTTTAGCCAAGGTGTTGCCCAACAGCCCTATCAGAGGACTGAGGATCCTACTGGCTTTAGCAAAGGTGTTGCCCAACAGCCCTATCAGAGGACTGAGGATCCTACTGGCTTTAGCCAAGGTGTTGCCCAACAGCCCTATCAGAGGACTGAGGATCCTACTGGCTTTAGCCAAGGTGTTCCCCAACAGACCTATCAGAGGACTGAGGATCCTACTGGCTTTAGCCAAGGTGTTGCCCAACAGACCTATCAGAGGACTGAGGATTCCACTGGCTTTGACCAACTTGTTCCCCAACATACATATCAGAAGACTGAGGATTCTACTGGCTTTGACCAAGGTGTTCCCCAACAGCCCTATCAGAGGACTGAGGATCCTACTGGCTTTAGCCAAGGTGTTCCCCAACAGACCTATCAGAAGACTGAGGATCCTACTGGCTTTAGCCAAGGTGTTGCCCAACAGACCTATCAGAAGACTGAGGATTCTACTGGCTTTGACCATCCTGCACGCACACACACACACAGACAGCGTGTGCACGCACGCATGAATACGTGCACACACATAAGAACACATGCACAGGCTCACTCACACACATACAAACACTCTCTCTCTCTCTCTCTCTCTGGCAGTGACCATCAAAGAGACACAACTTCCTCTCAAAACCACTTCCTGTTTACAGGAGGGACCTGCTGCTGACTTGGCAGTCTTTTCCCTGGCTAGTATAGGACGTTTCTGGGAACAGCCTGATCTCACAAGTATTTTAATTAAAAATGGTCAATATGTAACGTTGTTTTTAGCATCAAAAGGAGACCTCCAATGTCGCTGACAAACTGAAAACAAGTAAACTAGCAGCAGATGAAGGGGACAGCAATGGGGAGGAAATGTCCTCCTAACTGGAGCAAGCCTCAAACCAGGGGCAAAACTACATGAGACCAAGGGATATACTACAATGAAGGATCAATGAGTTAGCCAGCTAATTTGCCTAAAGGGGGTATCTGTGATGAGGTCAGATACCTCTCATGACAGCTGGGAAGGAGTGCCATCTCTGTGATGAGGTCAGATCATTCAGAATAGACCTGGACCTGGCAGAGTCTGAGGAAACCTGGCCAGGGATAGTTTCCTGCCAGCTGGGAACAGTCTCCTTCCCCTCCTTACCCTCCTCATATATGTATATATATTTTATAAAGGATAAGCTTGTAAGGAGCATGGTCCAAAAACACATAAGTTTAGCTTTCTTAGTGATTTAGAAAATCAATAGTGTATTTCTGAATATTTATCAAAGTTAGCAGGCTCACTCATTGATTCTACTTTGTACTACACCCCTCAGGCAGTTGGGGGAGGAGGACCAGCTCTGTGATGAGGTCAGATACCTCTCAGGCAGCTGGGAGTGGGGGACCAGCTCTGTGATGAGGTCAGATACCACTCAGGCAGCTGGGGGAGGAGGACCAGCTCTGTGATGAGGTCAGATACCTCTCATGACACCTGCGAAGGCATGCCAGCTCTGTGATGAGGTCAGATACCTCTCAGGCAGCTGGGGGAGGAGGACCAGCTCTGTGATGAGGTCAGATACCCCTCAGGTAGTGGGGGACCAGCTCTGTGATGAGGTCAGATACCACTCAGGCAGCTGGGGGAGGAGGACCAGCTCTGTGATGAGGTCAGATACCTCTCAGGCAGCTGGGAGTGGGGGACCAGCTCTGTGATGAGGTCAGATACCACTCAGGCAGCTGGGGGAGGAGGACCAGCTCTGTGATGAGGTCAGATACCCCTCAGGTAGTGGGGGACCAGCTCTGTGATGAGGTCAGATACCACTCAGGCAGCTGGGGGAGGAGGACCAGCTCTGTGATGAGGTCAGATACCTCTCAGGCAGTTGGGGGAGGAGGACCAGCTCTGTGATGAGGTCAGATACCTCTCAGGCAGCTGGGGGAGGAGGACCAGCTCTGTGATGAAGTCAGATACCTCTCAGGCAGCTGGGGGAGGAGGACCAGCTATGTGATGAGGTCAGATACCCCTCAGGTAGCTGGGGGAGGAGGACCAACTCTGAGATGAGTTTAGATACCCCTCAGGCGACTGGGGGAGGAGGACCAACTCTGTGATGAGGTCAGATACCTCTCAGGCAGTTGGGGGAGGAGGACCAGCTCTGTGATGAGGTCAGATACCCCTCAGGTAGCTGGGGGAGGAGGACCAACTCTGTGATGAGTTCAGATACCTCTCTGGCAGTTGGAGGAGGAGGACCAGCTCTGTGATGAGGTCAGATACCTCTCAGGCAGCTGGGAGTGGGGGACCAGCTCTGTGATGAGGTCAGATACCACTCAGGCAGCTGGGGGAGGAGGACCAGCTCTGTGATGAGGTCAGATACCTCTCATGACACCTGCGAAGGCATGCCAGCTCTGTGATGAGGTCAGATACCTCTCAGGCAGCTGGGGGAGGAGGACCAGCTCTGTGATGAGGTCAGATACCCCTCAGGTAGTGGGGGACCAGCTCTGTGATGAGGTCAGATACCACTCAGGCAGCTGGGGGAGGAGGACCAGCTCTGTGATGAGGTCAGATACCTCTCAGGCAGCTGGGAGTGGGGGACCAGCTCTGTGATGAGGTCAGATACCACTCAGGCAGCTGGGGGAGGAGGACCAGCTCTGTGATGAGGTCAGATACCCCTCAGGTAGTGGGGGACCAGCTCTGTGATGAGGTCAGATACCACTCAGGCAGCTGGGGGAGGAGGACCAGCTCTGTGATGAGGTCAGATACCTCTCAGGCAGTTGGGGGAGGAGGACCAGCTCTGTGATGAGGTCAGATACCTCTCAGGCAGCTGGGGGAGGAGGACCAGCTCTGTGATGAAGTCAGATACCTCTCAGGCAGCTGGGGGAGGAGGACCAGCTATGTGATGAGGTCAGATACCCCTCAGGTAGCTGGGGGAGGAGGACCAACTCTGAGATGAGTTTAGATACCCCTCAGGCGACTGGGGGAGGAGGACCAACTCTGTGATGAGGTCAGATACCTCTCAGGCAGTTGGGGGAGGAGGACCAGCTCTGTGATGAGGTCAGATACCCCTCAGGTAGCTGGGGGAGGAGGACCAACTCTGTGATGAGGTCAGATACCTCTCAGGCAGTTGGGGGAGGAGGACCATCTCTGTGATGAGGTCAGATCTTTCAGAATAGACCTGGACCTGGCAGAGTCTGAGGAAACCTGGCCAGGGATAGTTTCCTGCCAGCTGGGAACAGTCTCCTTACCCTCCTCACTAATGAGTCTCCTGGGTCTCAGCTCTCGCTTAATCCACTCATCTGTTTTGACTTCCTCCCCTTACAACAGTAAACCCCAGAACTCTGTTGCTAAAGGTCACCTCGTCCATCCACATTGTCCTGTTCAACTCTATTAATACGTTTTTGAAGGAACCTCTGATGTTCTCCTCTGTGTTTCTGTTCCCTGTGTTTCTGTTCCCTGCCGTCCATATATACGTTTTATGGACGGCAACGACATGAAACATCGATACGCTGGTAAATAAACAAGTGATTTCATGTTTTAAGAGTAATAAGCCATTGATCCCAATAAGGAGCAAGGCTCATATGTTCTTGCAGTAGCTTGCAAGTTAGGTGTTTTGTAACAGCACCCTGAGGTAGCCTAGTGACTGGTGAGTGTGTGTGTGTGTGTGTGTGTGTGTGTGTGCGTGCGTGCGTGCGTGCGTGTGTTTTTGGTTTTACTATCCTTGTGGGGAACAGAAGTCACCACAAGGACAGTGAAACATGGGAAATTCAGACAAGTGGGGCCGTTTCTCCGGTCCCCACAAGGAGAAAGGATATTTGTGTCTCGCTTCAGGAAACTAGGCTCATGTCACGCGTCACTACTACACAGGAGAGGCATTTGAACAGCAGCATTGTTTTGTTGGTCAAAATACATTTTTTTTGTTGTTGTCAGAAATGCCTTCTGGAACATATGAATTTTCATCTGCCTTAAAAACAAACTTTGCATGCCATTTGTAAATACCTAGTTGGTTTAGCCACTGAAAAAGACAGGAACCTTCCCACGATTGGTTGAGATAGTGGATGGGCTGGACATGCCAAGAGATGAGATCGGTCTGCCATGTAGCACGCTTCTGTCTATTTTTTATTTATTTTTCCAGGCAAGTCAGTTAAGAACAAATTCTTATTTTCAATGACGGCCTAGGAACAGTGGGTTAACTGCCTGTTCAGGGGCAGAACGACAGATTTGTACCTTGTCAGCTCGGGGGTTTGAACTTTTTGGTTACTAGTCCAACGCTCTAACCACTAGGCTACCCTGCCGCTCCTATAGCATGAGCTGGTCACTATGTGTAGGTAATCCTTTCTAACACGGCGTTTTTGAAAGATATGATGAAGAACTGCAAAAGTGTTGCCGCTTTTTGAGGTGGCTAACTTCACCCTACCAAAATGTATTACTTCAGTAGGCCTTATAAATATCTGATGTAGTCTCACCATTTCTCCTGATAGGGTCCACGTGACGACAAGGAGAGGCATATTAATCAGAAGAACTTCCACTCTATTAATGTGCAAGTAGTCTGCAATGCCACACTAGCCTTCACAAATGTTGTTGCCAAATGGCCCAGGAGCCACGTGACTCTTCCGTTGTATCAAATTCTGCCCTGACAATCCAGTTTTTTATTTCTACATTTCACCTTTATTTAACACGCCAGTTAATAAGAACAAACTCTTATTTACAATGACGGCCTACACTGACCAAACCTAGATGACTCTGTGCGCCACCCAATCACAGCCGGCTGTGATACAGCCTGGATTTGAACCAGGGTGTCTGTAGTAACGCCTCTAGCACTGAGATGTAGTGCCTCAAACCGTTGCACCACTCGGGAGCCTCAAGTTTTAAATTTTTAAATTTTTATTTCACCTTTATTTAATATTCCACTGTACCTTCGATAGGCAATGAGTTGAAAACCTACAAACCTCAGATTTCCCACTTCCTGGTTGGATTGTTTCTCAGGTTTTCGCCTGCCATATGAGTTCTGTTATACTCACAGACATCATTCAAACAGTTTTAGAAACTTCAGAGTGTTTTCTATCCAAATATACTAATAATATGCATATCTTAGCTTCTGGGACTGAGTAGCAGGCAGTTGACTCTGGGCACCTTATTCATCCAAGCTACTCAGCACTGCCCCCTGCAGCCATAAGAAATGAACATTAAACGTATTAAATGAGAAATCAAACAAACACCTGCCTCTGCTTGTTCCTCTGTCATGTGATCATGATGATCCGTGGCTCCCACATCCAGGCTCAGGGGAATATGGATGAGGACCAGTGTAATATCTGGAAGGTCAAAGACATTGCGTCAGGAGGACAACAATGTTTCTAGAGCTGTAGGCTCGATATGAGGAGAGAAGTAAACAAGTGTTAAGTTAGCTGCACTGACTGGATACTTCTGTAACCATGAACGTTCTGTTGCGCCACAGCCATGGACACAGCTGGCTACCGGACATTTAAATAGAGCAAGAAAACTAGTTAAGCGTGTATTATCTAGCTAGCTAATAATTAACAATATATTACAATATTCTAGAAGTGTTATATAGCAACTAACTCCATATATCAACTAATTTGCAAATAAATTCATCAAAAATCCTACAATGTCTGTCATTTTGTCTGTCATAGTTGAACTGTACCTATGATGAAAATGAAAATTACAGGCCTCTCTCATCTTTTTAAGTGGGAGAACTTGCACAATTGGTGGCTGACTAAATACTTTTTTTGCCCCACTGTATCAACTAACTCTATATATGAACTAACTCCACATATCAACTAACTGCACATATCAACTAACTGCCCATATCAACGAACTCCATACATCAGCTAACTCCATATATCAGCTCCGTATATCAGCTAACTCCATATATCAACTAACTCCATATATCAGCTAACTCCATCTATCAACTAACTCCATATATCAACTAACTCTATATATTAACTAACTCCATATCTCAGCTAACTCCATATATCAACTAACTCCATACATCAACCAACTCCATATATCAACTAACTCTATATATTAACTAAC
This sequence comes from Oncorhynchus mykiss, assembly GCF_057628025.1. Classification (NCBI taxonomy): domain Eukaryota; kingdom Metazoa; phylum Chordata; class Actinopteri; order Salmoniformes; family Salmonidae; genus Oncorhynchus; species Oncorhynchus mykiss. The sequence continues at coordinate 54,953,568 of NC_143044.1, read as the reverse complement.
TCCATATCTCAACTAACTCCATATATCAACTAACTCCATATATCAACTAACTCCATATATTAACTAACTCCATATCTCAACTAACTCCATATATCAACTAACTCCATATATCAACTTACTGCCCATATCAACTGACTCCATATATCATTTAACTCCATATATCAACTAACTGCCCATATTAACTAACTCCATATATCAGCTAACTCCATATACCAACTAACTCCATATATCAGCTAACTCCATATATCAACTAACTCTATATATTAACTAACTCCATATACCAACTAACTCCATATATCAGCTAACTCTATATATTAACTAACTCCATATATCAACTAACTCCATATATCAACTAACTCCATATATTAACTAACTCCCTATATTAACTAACTCCATATATCAGTTAACTCCATATATCAACTAACTGCCCATATCAACGAACTCCATACATCAGCTAACTCCATATATCAGCTCCGTATATCAGCTAACTCCATATATCAACTAACTCCATATATCAGCTAACTCCATCTATCAACTAACTGCCCATATTAACTAACTCCATATATCAACTAACTCCATATATCAGCTAACTCCATATATCAGCTAACTCTATATATTAACTAACTCCATATATCAACTAACTCCATATATCAACTAACTCCATATATTAACTAACTCCCTATATTAACTAACTCCATATATCAGTTAACTCCATATATCAACTAACTGCCCATATCAACGAACTCCATACATCAGCTAACTCCATATATCAGCTCCGTATATCAGCTAACTCCATATATCAACTAACTCCATATATCAGTTAACTCCATATATCAACTAACTGCCCATATTAACTAACTCCATATATCAACTAACTCCATATATCAACTCACTCCATATATCAACTAACTCCATATATCAGCTAACTCCATATATCAGCTAACTCCATATATCAACTAACTCCATATATCAACTAACTCCATATATCAACTAACTCCATATATCAACTAACTCCATATATCAGCTAACTCCATATATCAGCTAACTCCATATATCAACTAACTCCATATATCAGCTAACTCCATATATCAACTAACTCCATATGTCAGCTAACTCCATATGTCAGCTAACTCCATATATCAACTAACTCCATAGATCAACCAACTCCATATGTCAGCTGACTCCATATGTCAGCTAACACCATTTAGTAAAGCTCAATATTATGGTTAGGGCTAGAGGACTAAGCCTAAACACTGCCTGACGCAGTGGTAGGTATATCCCCACATTAGAATCCCCACTGGCTCACTCACAAACTGGAGAAGGGGAAAGCGAGAGAGAGGGAGAGAGAGAGCTGTGACCTGTTGCCACAAAAGAAGGTCAACCAGTGAAGAAAAAATCAAATCAAATGTATTTATATAGCCCTTCGTACATCAGCTGATATCTCAAAGTGCTGTACAGAAACCCAGCCTAAAACCCCAAACAGCAAGCAATGCAGGTGTAGAAGCACGGTGGCTAGGAAAAGCTCCCTAGAAAGGCCAAAACCTAGGATGAAACCTAGATATGAACCAGGCTATGAGGTGTGGGCAGTCCTCTTCTGGCTGTGCCGGGTGGAGATTATAACAGAACATGGCCAAGATGTTCAAATGTTCATAAATGACCAGCATGGTCAAATAATAATAATCACAGTAGTTGTTGAGGGTGCAACAGGTCAACACCTCAGGAGTAAGCGTCAGTTGGCTTTTCATAGCCGATCATTGAGAGTATCTCTACCGCTCCTGCTGTCTCTAGAGAGTTGATAACAGCAGGTCTGGGACAGGTAGCACGTCCGGTGAAACTGGAGCAGCACGGCCAGGTGGACTGGGGACAGCAAGGAGTCATCATGTCAGGTAGTCCTGAGGCATGGTCCTAGGGCTCAGGTCAGGTGAAACTGGAGCAGCAGCACGGCCAGGTGGACTGGGGATAGCAAGGAGTCATCCTGCCAGGTAGTCCTGGGGCATGGTCTTAGGGCTCAGGTCAGGTGAAACTGGAGCAGCAGCACGGCCAGGTGGACTGGGGACAGCAAGGAGTCATCATGCCAGGTAGTCCTGGGGCATGGTCCTAGGGCTCAGGTCCTCCGAGAGAGAGAAAGAAAGAGAGAAAGAGAGAATTAGAGAGAGCATACTTAAATTTACACAGGACACCGGATAAGACAGGAGAAATACTCTAGATATAACAGACTGACCCTAGCCCCCCCAACACATAAACTACTGCAGCATAAATACTGGAGGCTGAGACAGGAGGGGTCAGGAGACACTGTGGCCCCATCCGATGATAGCCCCGGACAGGGCCAAACAACCCAGTTTGCCAAAGCACAGCCTCCACACCACTAGAGGGATGTCTTCATTTTAGGTGGTTGCGAACAAACACCATTGTAAATACAACCAATATTTATGTTTATTTATTTTCCCTTTTGTACTTGAACTATTTGCACATTGTTACATCACTAGACATAATTGTTGTTACATCACTAGACATAATATGACATTTGAAATGTCATTATTCTTTTGGATTTTTTGTAAGTGATGTATTTACTGTACCTTTTTTTTATTTCACTTTTGTTTATGATCTACTTCACTTGCTTTGGCAATGTTAACATATGTTTCCCATGCCAATAAAGCCCCTTAAATTGAATTGAGAGAGAGACTGAGAGAGAGAGAGACAGAGAGAGACAGGGAGAGAGAGAGAGAGACAGGGAGAGACAGATGGAGAGAGAGACCGAGTGAGCGAGAGAGAGAGACAGGGAGAGAGACAGATTGACAGGGAGAGGGAGAGAGTGAGCGAGAGAGAGAGACAGGGAGAGAGACAGATTGACAGGGAGAGGGAGAGAGTGAGCGAGAGAGAGAGACAGGGAGAGAGACAGATTGACAGGGAGAGAGAGACAGGGAGAGAGAGAGAGAGACAGGGAGAGACAGATGGAGAGAGAGACAGAGTGAGCGAGAGAGAGAGACAGGGAGAGAGACAGACTGACAAGGAGAGGGAGAGAGTGAATGAGAGAGACAGGGAGAGAGAGACAGAGTGAGCGAGAGAGAGAGACAGGGAGAGAGACAGATTGACAGGGAGAGGGAGAGAGTGAGCGAGAGAGACAGGGAGAGAGACAGACTGACAAGGAGAGGGAGAGAGTGAGTGAGAGAGACAGGGAGAGAGAGACAGGGAGAGAGACAGACTGACAGGGAGAGGGAGAGAGTGAGCGAGAGAGAGAGACAGGGAGAGAGACAGACTGACAAGGAGACGGAGAGAGTGAGCGAGAGAGACAGGGAGAGAGACAGACTGACAAGGAGAGGGAGAGAGTGAGTGAGAGAGACAGGGAGAGAGAGACAGAGTGAGCGAGAGAGACAGGGAGAGAGACAGACTGACAAGGAGAGGGAGAGAGTGAGCGAGAGAGAGAGACAGGGAGAGAGACAGATTGACAGGGAGAGGGAGAGAGTGAGTGAGAGAGACAGGGAGAGAGAGACAGAGTGAGCGAGAGAGACAGGGAGAGAGACAGACTGACAAGGAGAGGGAGAGAGTGAGCGAGAGAGACAGGGAGAGA
>NC_143044.1:54942500-54945000 GCF_057628025.1 Oncorhynchus mykiss | reverse complement strand
AGTTAGGGTTAAGGTTGAGGTTAGGGTTTAGGTTAGGGTTGAGGTTAGGGTTAAAGTTTGGTTTAAAGTTAGGGTTGAGATTAGGGTTAAGGTTAGGGTTAGGTTTGGGTTAAGGTTAGGGTTGAGATTAGTGTTAAGGTTAGGGTTAGGGTTAGGTTTGGGTGAAGGTTAGGGTTGATATTAGGGTTAAGGTTAGGGTTAAGGTTAGGGTTGAGATTAGGGTTAAGATTAGGGTTAAGGTTAGGGTTAGGTTTAGGGTTAGGATTGAGGTTAAGGTTAAGGTTGAGGTTAGGGTTTAGGTTAGGGTTGAGGTTAGGGTTAGGAGTAAGGTTAGGGTTGAGGTTAAGGTTGAGGTTAGGGGTAAGGTTAGGGTAGAGGTTAGGGTTAGGTTTGGGTTAAGGTTGAGGTTAGGGGTAAGGATAGGGTTGAGGTTAGGGTTAAATTTGGGTTAAGGTTAGGGTTGAGATTAAGGTTAGTGTTGAGGTTAGGGTTAGGTTTGGGTTAGGGGTAAGGTTAGGATTGAGATTAGGGTTAGGTTTGGGTGAAGGGTAAGGTTAGGGTTGAGATTAGGGTTAGGTTTGGGTTAAGGTTAGGTTTGAGATTAGGGTTAAGGTTGAGGTTAGGGTTGAGATTAAGGTTAGGGTTGAGATTAGGGTTAAAATTGAGGTTAGGGTTGAGATTAGGGTTAAGGTTGAGGTTAGGGTTGAGATTAAGGTTAGGGTTGAGGTTAGGGGTAAGGTTAGGGTTGAGGTTAGGGTTGAGGTTAGGGGTAAGGTTAGGGGTAAGGTTACGGTTGAGGTTAGGGTTAGGGTTAGGGTTAGAGGGAGGGAGGGAGGGAGGGAGGGGGGAGGGGGAGGGAGGGAGGGATGGATGGAGGATGGGAGGGAGGGAGGGAGGGAGGGAGGGAGGGAGGGAGGGAGGGTGAACCAGTGTTCATACATCAGATGATAAATATAGTGCATATAAAATAATATATAATACACATTCATTTAGTTAGTGAAAAGTTTGTTTACAGAAAACTGTCAAAACGACTCAGGAAGGAGACACCTACCTCTACCTCTACCTCTACCCCTACCCTACCTCTACCCCTACCCCTAACTCTACCCCTGACCCCCTCCCTCCCGTCACTCCCACCACCCCCATCAGCGCCTCCCTCAGCCCCTCCCTCCCGTCACTCCCATCCCCCCCCTCAGCCCCTCCCATCAGCCCCTCCCTCCCTTCACTCCCATCCCCCCCATAAGCCCCTCCCATCAGCCCCTCCCATCAGCCCCTCCCATCAACCCCTCCACTCAGCCCCTCCATCCCATCACTCCCATCAGCCCCTCCCTCCCTTCACTCCCATCAGCCCCTCCCATCAGCCCCTCCCATCAGCCCCTCCCTCCCATCAGCCCCTCCCTTCCGTCACTCCCATCAGCCCCTCCATCCCATCACTACCATCAGCCCCTCCATCCCATCACTCCCATCAGCCCCTCCCTCCCGTCACTCCCATCAGCCCCTCCCTCCCTTCACTCCCATCAGCCCCTCCATCCATCACTCCCATCAGCCCCTCCCTCCCATCACTCCCATCAGCCCCTCCCTCCTTTCACTCCCATCAGCCCCTCCCTCCCTTCACTCCCATCAGCCCCTCCCTCCCTTCACTCCCATCAGCCCCTCCCATCAGCCCCTCCCTCCCATCAGCCCCTCCCTCCCTTCACTCCCATCAGCCCCTCCATCCCATCACTCCCATCAGCCCCTCCCTCCCGTCACTCCCATCAGCCCATCCCTCCCTTCACTCCCATCAACCCCTCCCTCCCTTCACTCCCATCAGCCCCTCCATCCCATCAGCCCCTCCCTCCCTTCACTCCCATCAGCCCCTCCATCCCATCACTCCCATCAGCCCCTCCCTCCCTTCACTCCCATCAGCCCCTCCATCCCATCACTCCCATCAGCCCCTCCCTTCCGTCACTCCCATCAGCCCCTCCCTGCCATCAGCCCCTCCCTCCCGTCACTCCCATCAGCCCCTCCATCCCATCACTCCCATCAGCCCCTCCCTCCCATCAACCCCTCCCTCCCCTCCCTCCCATCAGCCCCTCCCTCCCTTCACTCCCATCAGCCCCTCCCTCCCTTCACTCCCATCAGCCCCTCCAATCAGCCCCTCCCTCCCATCAGCCCCTCCCTCCCGTCACTCCCATCAGCCCCTCCATCCCATCACTCCCATCAGCCCCTCCCTCCCATCAACCCCTCCCTCCCATCACTCCCATCAGCCCCTCCCATCAGCCCCTCCCTCCCATCAGCCCCTACCTCCCGTCACTCCCATCAGCCCCTCCATCCCATCACTCCCATCAGCCCCTCCCTCCCATCAACCCCTCCCTCCCATCAGCCCCTCCCATCAGCCCCTCCATCCCATCAGCCCCTCCCTCCCTTCACTCCCATCAGCCCCTCCATCCCATCACTCCCATCTGCCCCTCCCTCCCATCAACCCCTCCCTCCCTTCACTCCCATCAGCCCCTCCCATCAGCCC
>NC_143044.1:54935000-54937500 GCF_057628025.1 Oncorhynchus mykiss | reverse complement strand
CGATGTCTGATATACGAGGCCATGAGGTCTGATATACGAGGTCTGATATACGATGTCTGATATACGAGGCCATGAGGTCTGATATACGAGGTCTGACATACAAGGCCATGACGTCTGATATACGAGGCCATGAGGTCTGATATACGAGGCCATGAGGTCTGATATACGAGGCCATGAGGTCTTATATGCGAGGCCATGAGGTCTGATATACGAGGCCATGAGGTCTGATATACAAAGGCCAAACAATTAGATGTCAAATGTCCAGCCTGGCAAGGTAAATAAACAGCCTGCGGGACATTATTCCTTAATGAACGTCAATTGAGTGAAATTAAACATATCGTCTGCAGATGTGATGGCCGAGGTCTCGGGTGGTGGCACACAGCTTTTATTTTGGGATTCCCGAACAGGGGTTGAAAGTGTGTATGTGTGTGCGTTCTCTCGCTGTCTCTCTCTGTCTCTCTCTCTCTGTCTCTCTCTCTGTCTCTCTCTCTCGCTTTATCTCTCTCGCTTTATCTCTCTCTCTCTCTCTCTGTCTCTCTCTCGGTCTCTCTCTCGCTCTCTCTCGCTCTCTCTCGCTTTCTCTCTCACTCTCTCTGGTTTCCACAATGATTACACAGCTACCAGCAGCTACACCGTGACATCAGGCTGCAATTTACATCCAAATTAGAATCAGATTAAAAAGATAACTACTCTTTTTTTGTCCTCCCCTCCCTCTCTGCCTCTCACTTTCTCTTCCTGTCTGCTGCGCTGAAGCAGAAGTTATCTGAAGTCTGGAAATGGGACATGACTTCCACTGAAAGAGGCCTGGATGTTTCTATTGGAGTCTCCCTCTGAAGAGCAGAAATGCTCCAGCTCGGATCTAATTCAGAGAGGGGAGTGGATGTCTCTATTGGAGTCTCCCTCTGAAGAGCAGGAGTGTTCCAGATCGTATCTAATTCAGAGAGGGGAGTGGATGTCTCTATTGGAGTCTCCCTCTGAAGAGCAGGAGTGTTCCAGATCGTATCTAATTCAGAGAGGGGAGTGGATGTCTCTATTGGAGTCTCCCTCTGAAGAGCAGGAGTGTTCCAGATCGGATCTAATTCAGAGAGGGGAGGGGGGAGGGGGGGAGTGTCTGACTCAAACAAACATGGCCACCAGCCCCTATCTTAGCACCCTCTTGTGGTAAATAGATCGTCAGAAAGTAGAAAGCGTTGTTCCCACTATCACTCGCTGCAACAAAAAAGGGACTGTAATATATCTCGATAAGTTATGTTTTTATTTTTATTTTTTCATTTTATTTCACCTTTATTTAACCAGGTAGGCCAGTTGAGAACACCTTTATTTAACCAGGTAGGCTAGTTGAGAACACCTTTATTTAACCAGGTAGGCTAGTTGAGAACACCTTTATTTAACCAGGTAGGCTAGTTGAGAACACCTTTATTTAACCAGGTAGGCTAGTTGAGAACACCTTTATTTAACCAGGTAGGCCAGTTGAGAACACCTTTATTTAACCAGGTAGGCTAGTTGAGAACACCTTTATTTAACCAGGTAGGCCAGTTGAGAACACCTTTATTTAACCAGGTAGGCCAGTTGAGAACACCTTTATTTAACCAGGTAGGCTAGTTGAGAACACCTTTATTTAACCAGGTAGGCTAGTTGAGAACACCTTTATTTAACCAGGTAGGCTAGTTGAGAACACCTTTATTTAACCAGGTAGGCCAGTTGAGAACACCTTTATTTAACCAGGTAGGCTAGTTGAGAACACCTTTATTTAACCAGGTAGGCCAGTTGAGAACACCTTTATTTAACCAGGTAGGCCAGTTGAGAACACCTTTATTTAACCAGGTAGGCTAGTTGAGAACACCTTTATTTAACCAGGTAGGCTAGTTGAGAACACCTTTATTTAACCAGGTAGGCCAGTTGAGAACACCTTTATTTAACCAGGTAGGCCAGTTGAGAACACCTTTATTTAACCAGGTAGGCTAGTTGAGAACACCTTTATTTAACCAGGTAGGCTAGTTGAGAACACCTTTATTTAACCAGGTAGGCTAGTTGAGAACACCTTTATTTAACCAGGTAGGCTAGTTGAGAACACCTTTATTTAACCAGGTAGGCTAGTTGAGAACACCTTTATTTAACCAGGTAGGCTAGTTGAGAACACCTTTATTTAACCAGGTAGGCTAGTTGAGAACACCTTTATTTAACCAGGTAGGCTAGTTGAGAACACCTTTATTTAACCAGGTAGGCTAGTTGAGAACACCTTTATTTAACCAGGTAGGCCAGTTGAGAACAATTTCTCATTTGCAACTGCGACCTGGCCAAGATAAAGCATAGCTTTGCGACAAAAAACAACAACAGAGTTACACATGGGATAAACAAACGTACAGTCAATAACACAATAGAAAAATCTATATACAGTGTGTGAAAATGGAGTAAGGAGGTAAGGCAATAAATAGGCCAATAGTAGTGAAGTAATTACAATTTAGCAAATTAACACTGGAGTGATAGATGTGCAGATGAT
>NC_143044.1:54925000-54930000 GCF_057628025.1 Oncorhynchus mykiss | reverse complement strand
GGCCAGATTCATGGTGCTGTCTCCAAAATGGGCCAAGGCACACTGGGCCAGATTCATGGTGCTGTCTCCAAAATGGGCCAAGGCACACTGGGCCAGATTCATGGTGCTGTCTCCAAAATGGGCCAAGGCACACTGGGCCAGATTCATGGTGCTGTCTAAAAAATGGGCCAAGGCTCACTGGGCCAGATTCATGGTGCTGTCTCCAAAATGGCACCCTATTCCCTTCACAGTGCACTATTTATTTTTTTAATAAACTGAAGAAACATTCTAAATCACCTGTCAATCCACTTGCTTTCAGACCGGCAGTGAATAACACACACACACACACACACACACACACACACACACACACACACACACACACACACACACACACACACACACACACACACAGTGACTGTAGTCCCTACAGTAACATAGAGAACTAACAACAGGGAAACCAAAAGATGCAGAATCTATATCAGTATGTCTACCATCGCTACTGCACATCGCTACTGCACAACGATACAACACAACTCTACTGCACAACTCTACTGCACAACTCTACTACACAACGCTACTGCACAACTCTACTGCACAACTCTACTACACAACTCTACTACACAGCGCTACTGCACAACTCTACTGCACAACTCTACTACACAACGCTACTGCACAACGCTACTGCACAACGCTACTGCACAACTCTACTGCACAACTCTACTACACAACGCTACTGCACAACTCTACTACACAACGCTACTGCACAACGCTACTGCACAACTCTACTGCACAACTCTACTACACAACGCTACTGCACAACTCTACTACACAACGCTACTGCACAACTCTACTACACAACTCTACTACACAACTCTACTACACAACACTACTGCACAACTCTACTGCACAACTCTACTACACAACACTACTGCACAACTCTACTACACAACGCTACTGCACAACTCTACTACACAACTCTACTTAACAACTCTACTACAAAACACTACTGCACAACTCTACTGCACAACTCTACTACACAACGCTACTGCACAACTCTACTGCACAACTCTACTACACAACTCTACTGCACAACGCTACTGCACAACGCTACTACACAACTCTACTGCACAACTCTACTACACAACTCTACTGCACAACGCTACTGCACAACTCTACTGCACAACTCTACTACACAACTCTACTACACAACTCTACTACACAACTTTACTGGACAACGCTACTGCACAACTCTACTACACAACGCTACTGCACAACTCTACTGCACAACTCTACTACACAACTCTACTACACAACTCTACTACACAACTTTACTGCACAACGCTACTGCACAACTCTACTGCACAACTCTACTGCACAACGCTACTGCACAACTCTACTGCACAACTCTACTACACAACTCTACTACACAACTCTACTACACAACTTTACTGCACAACGCTACTGCACAACTCTACTACACAACGCTACTGCACAACTCTACTGCACAACTCTACTACACAACTCTACTACACAACTCTACTACACAACTTTACTGCACAACGCTACTGCACAACTCTACTGCACAACTCTACTGCACAACGCTACTGCACAACTCTACTGCACAACGCTACTGCACAACTCTACTGCACAACGCTACTGCACAACTCTACTACACAACTCTACTACACAACTCTACTACACAACTTTACTGCACAACGCTACTGCACAACTCTACTGCACAACTCTACTGCACAACGCTACTGCACAACTCTACTGCACAACTCTACTACACAACTCTACTACACAACTCTACTACACAACTTTACTGCACAACGCTACTGCACAACTCTACTACACAACGCTACTGCACAACTCTACTGCACAACTCTACTACACAACTCTACTACACAACTCTACTACACAACTTTACTGCACAACGCTACTGCACAACTCTACTGCACAACTCTACTGCACAACGCTACTGCACAACTCTACTGCACAACGCTACTGCACAACGTTACTGCTGCACAACTGAACCAAAAATAACAATGATTACTGCATGTTTATACTGTCCAACTTTTACCTGCTTCAAGGGGCCATTTTGTGGACTGAAATAGTTCCTTTCTCTAGATGGATAAGAAGAGAAACAGACAGAAAACAGATGAACAAGTCTCTTTCTCTAGATGGATAAGAAGAGAAACAGACAGAAAACAGATGAACAAGTACCTTTCTCTAGACGGATAAGAAGAGAAACAGACAGAAAACAGATGTAAAAGTCCCTTTCTCTAGACGGATAAGAAGAGAAACAGACAGAAAACAGATGTAAAAGTCCCTTTCTCTAGATGGATAAGAAGAGAAACAGACAGAAAACAGATGAACAAGTCCCTTTCTCTAGATGGATAAGAAGAGAAACAGACAGAAAACCGCTGAAAAAGTCCCTTTCTCTAGATGGATAAGAAGAGAAACAGACAGAAAACAGATGAACAGTCCCGTTCTCTAGATGGATAAGAAGAGAAACAGACAGAAAACAGACGAACAGTCCCTTTCTCTAGATGGATAAGAAGAGAAACAGACAGAAAACAGATGAACAGTCCCTTTCTCTAGACGGATAAGAAGAGAAACAGACAGAAAACAGATGAACAAGTCCCTTTCTCTAGATGGATAAGAAGAGAAACAGGCAGAAAACAGATGAACAAGTCCCTTTCTCTAGATGGATAAGAAGGGAGACAGACAGAAAACAGATGAACAAGTCCCTTTCTCTAGATGGATAAGAAGAGAAACAGACAGAAAACAGATGAACAGTCCCTTTCTCTAGATGGATAAGAAGAGAAACAGACAGAAAACAGATGAACAAGTCCCTTTCATTAGATGGATAAGAAGAGAAACAGACAGAAAACAGATGAACAAGTCCCTTTCTCTAGATGGATAAGAAGAGAAACAGACAGAAAACAGATGAAAAAGTCCCTTTCTCTAGATGGAAAAGAAGAGAAACAGACAGAAAACAGATGAACAAGTCCCTTTCTCTAGATGGATAAGAAGAGTAACAGGCAGAAAACAGATGAACAGTCCCTTTCTCTAGATGGATAAGAAGAGAAACAGACAGAAAACAGATGCACAAGTCCCTTTCTCTAGATGGATAAGAAGAGAAACAGACAGAAAACAGATGAACAGTCCCTTTCTCTAGACGGATAAGAAGAGAAACAGACAGAAAACAGATGAACAAGTCCCTTTCTCTAGATGGATAAGAAGAGAAACAAACAGAAAGATGTAAAAGTCCCTTTATCTAGATGGATAAGAAGAGAAACAGACAGAAAACAGATGAACAAGAACCTTTCTCTAGATGGATAAGAAGAGAAACAGACAGTAAACAGATGAAAAAGTCCCTTTCTCTAGATGGATAAGAAGAGAAACAGACAGAAAACAGATGAACAGTCCCTTTCTCTAGATGGATAAGAAGAGAAACAGACAGAAAACAGATGAACAGTCCCATTCTCTAGATGGATAAGAAGAGAAACAGACAGAAAACAGATGTAAAAGTCCCTTTCTCTAGATGGATAAGAAGAGAAACAGACAGAAAACAGATGAACAAGTCCCTTTCTCTAGATGGATAAGAAGAGACACAGACAGAAAACAGATGAACAGTCCCTTTCTCTAGATGGATAAGAAGAGAAACAGACAGAAAACAGATGTAAAAGTCCCTTTCTCTAGATGGATAAGAAGAGAAACAGACAGAAAACAGATGAAAAGTCCCTTTCTCTAGATGGATAAGAAGAGAAACAGACAGAAAACAGATGTAAAAGTCCCTTTATCTAGATGGATAAGAAGAGAAACAGACAGAAAACAGATGAACAGTCCCTTTCTCTAGATGGATAAGAAGAGAAACAAACAGAAAGATGTAAAAGTCCCTTTATCTAGATGGATAAGAAGAGAAACAGACAGAAAACAGATGAACAAGAACCTTTCTCTAGATGGATAAGAAGAGAAACAGACAGTAAACAGATGAAAAAGTCCCTTTCTCTAGATGGATAAGAAGAGAAACAGACAGAAAACAGATGAACAAGTCCCTTTCTCTAGATGGATAAGAAGAGAAACAGACAGAAAACAGATGAACAGTCCCTTTCTCTAGATGGATAAGAAGAGAAACAGACAGAAAACAGATGTAAAAGTCCCTTTCTCTAGATGGATAAGAAGAGAAACAGACAGAAAACAGATGAACAAGTCCCTTTCTCTAGATGGATAAGAAGAGACACAGACAGAAAACAGATGAACAGTCCCTTTCTCTAGATGGATAAGAAGAGAAACAGACAGAAAACAGATGTAAAAGTCCCTTTCTCTAGATGGATAAGAAGAGAAACAGACAGAAAACAGATGAACAGTCCCTTTCTCTAGATGGATAAGAAGAGAAACAGACAGAAAACAGATGTAAAAGTCCCTTTATCTAGATGGATAAGAAGAGAAACAGACAGAAAACAGATGAACAGTCCCTTTCTCTAGATGGATAAGAAGAGAAACAGACAGAAAACAGATGTAAAAGTCCCTTTATCTAGATGGATAAGAAGAGAAACAGACAGAAAACAGATGAACAAGTCCCTTTCTCTAGATGGATAAGAAGAGAAACAGACAGTAAACAGATGAAAAAGTCCCTTTCTCTAGATGGATAAGAAGATAAACAGACAGAAAACAGATGAACAAGTCCCTTTCTCTAGATGGATAAGAAGAGAAACAGACAGAAAACAGATGAACAGTCCCTTTGTCTAGATGGATAAGAAGAGAAACAAACAGAAAGATGTAAAAGTCCCTTTATCTAGATGGATAAGAAGAGAAACAGACAGAAAACAGATGAACAAGAACCTTTCTCTAGATGGATAAGAAGAGAAACAGACAGTAAACAGATGTAAAAGTCCCTTTCTCTAGATGGATAAGAAGAGAAACAGACAGAAAACAGATGAACAGTCCCTTTCTCTAGATGGATAAGAAGAGAAACAGACAGAAAACAGATGAACAAGTCCCTTTCTCTA
>NC_143044.1:54907500-54920000 GCF_057628025.1 Oncorhynchus mykiss | reverse complement strand
CCCCCAAGTTCCCCAAGTCCTGTTCTGCTGTTCCAGATAGACACATCCCCCCCTCCAAACCCCATAGTCAGACACACTAGACGGGTTGGGAAATGTAGCTTTACTGGCACTCTCTATGCTCCTAGAAAACCTCTGTGTGCTGTACTATAGTATCTCCCAGTGTATCTGAATCCACCTGACTTGGGTTCACATGCTATTTGAAATCTGCCAAATAACTTTAAGCGTTTGTCTGTCTGGAGTGTCAGATGGACAGGGTTTGCACTTTCGACCGTATTTCATTTGTGCCAGGCAACCCCAATCAAGAGAAAGACAATTAATTGAATTAAACCGAATACTATTTGAACCCAGATCTGGCTAGTCTATCCACTGAACCAGAGGAGTGCTGTCTGTCTGTCTGTCTGTCTGTCTGTCTTTCTGTCCAGTCTATCCACTGAACCAGAGGAGTGCTGTCTGTCTGTCTGTCTGTCTGTCTGTCTGTCTGTCCAGTCTATCCACTGAACCAGAGGAGTGCTGTCTGTCTGTCTGTCTGTCTGTCTGTCTGTCTGTCTGTCTGTCTGTCTGTCTGTCTGTCTGAAGCATGTATCTTTATTTATTTATGATATCACCCCTCTTTCATTTGGGGAATTCTGATTCTTTTCCCTCTTTAAAATGTGCATGGCACCCCACTCCAGGGACTAAATGATTTAGCACTCCGTCTCATGGTCTGCGTCCCCAATGGCACCCTATTCCTTATATGGTAAAGTCAGTCTGACCACGGGGCTCATAGGGCCCTGGTCAAAAGTAGTGCACTACATAGGGAATAGGGTGCCATTGGGGATGCATGTGTTGAAAGTCAGCAGTTAATGTTAATTCAGCTTTGTTCAAGAAACAGTATCAACCCCCTTCTACTCCCTCCTCCATTTACCTGCTCTCTACCCTCTTCACACTTAGACAAACTAGCAAAGTGAATGTGTGTGTCTGTGTGTGTTTGTGTGTGTGTGTGAGTTTGCGTGTGTGTCTGTGTGTGTTTGCATGTGTGTGTCTGTGTGTATGTCTGCGTGTGTGTGTGTGTCTGCGTGTATGTCTGCTTGTGTGTGTGAGTGTGTGTGTCTGCGTGTGTTTGTGTGTGTGGGAGTGTGTGTGTGTGCATGTGTGTGTGTATGTGGGAGTGTGTGTGTGTGTGTATGTTTGTGTGTGTGGGAGTGTGTGTGCATGTGTGTGTGTGTGTGTGTGTGTGTGTGTGAGAGAGAGAGTGCATGAGGGAGTGCATGTGGGGGTGTGTGTATGTGTGTGTGAGTGTGTGTGAGTGTGTGTGTGTGTGTGTGTGTGAGTGTGTGTGAGTGTGTGTGTGTGTATGTGTGTGTGTGTGTGTGTATGTGTGTGTGTGTGTGAGTGTGTGTGTGTGTGTGTGAGTGTGTGTGAGTGTGTGTGAGTGTGTGTGAGTGTGTGTGAGTGCGTGTACCACTACACCACTACATATCCCCATCACCACATCCCCTCCAAAGCCTCAAAAAATTCAAATCAACATTAAAATTGTTTTATGTTTAAGTAAGATTCAGCGAACTCCATTATTTCCCCCTTGCTATTTGTTTGAATAATTCAGTTAAGACGTCTGAATTATGGATAAAGTGTACAGTCAGAAGAAAAGAGTTGAGGGACAGCCCGGGGCTCTAGCCCAGCCTTAATGATGTCTGCTGGAGATGGACAGAGAGAGGAGAAGAGGGAGATGGAGAAACCACTCGCTAAGCTTCAGAGTCATTTGATTTCTGAATGATTAAATAAAAGGCCATGTTGTCTCAGAAATGTAGGGAAGACTGCTTCAAACCCAGGGAGAAAATTCCTGACCAGGGACCGACAGTATGATAACCAACCGGCCCCCATGTAGTAAAGTAGACCATCCCTGACCAGGGACCTACAGTATGATAACCAACCGGCCCCCATGTAGTAAAGTAGACCATCCCTGACCAGGGACCTACAGTATGATAACCAACCGGCCCCCATGTAGTAAAGTAGACCATCCCTGACCAGGGACCTACAGTATGATAACCAACCGGCCCCCATGTAGTAAAGTAGACCATTCCTGACCAGGGACCTACAGTATGATAACCAATCAGCCCCCATGTAGTAAAGTAGACCATCCCTGACCAGGGACCTACAGTATGATAAGCAATGTAGTAGAATAGAATACAGTATATAGATATGAGATGAGTAAAGCAGTATGAAACCATTATTAAATTGGCCAGTGATTCCATGTCTGTGTTCGTAGGGCAGCAGCCTCTAAGGTACAGGGTTGAGTAGCCGGGTGGGAGCCAGCTAGTGATGGCTATTTAACAGTCTGATGGCCTTGAGATAGAAGCTGTTTTTCAGTCTCTCGGTCCCAGCTTTGATGCACTTGTACTGACCTCGCCTTCTGGATGATAGCGGGGTGAACAGGCCCGTGTACAAGTCGTTCAGTGAGGAGATCCCTTGTCCAGACCAAATATGAAATGGCCTGTCTAATAGTGATAGTGAGAATGTGTGGTTATTTAATAAGGATGGTAGAGTATGATAGAGGATGATCATTTACTGAGACCAAACAATCGCCTGAACTGTTTCCAGATTTTAACAGAATGTTTCACAATAGGCTTTTTAGTGTATTAGGAATCAGGCTCAGCTAACGCAAGTTTTCATCAGAGTAAGGCAGATAAGGACATGGAGGATAATTATCATAGGATGAAATCTCCAAGGTCAACCATTTTCGGGCCTGTAACATCAGGGGTTTCTGTCATCCAAAATAAAATTATTCTTATATTAGCTGCCCAGTAATAATATTGATATATGACTAAAATAAGTTTTCACTGCACGATTAATAGGCATCAATATACTTTTTTTGTACAACCTGGATCTCTGGAAGACCAGTTAAAGGGGCAGACATATAATAGCATGTC
Organism: Oncorhynchus mykiss; assembly: GCF_057628025.1. Taxonomy (NCBI): domain Eukaryota; kingdom Metazoa; phylum Chordata; class Actinopteri; order Salmoniformes; family Salmonidae; genus Oncorhynchus; species Oncorhynchus mykiss. The sequence goes on along the minus strand of NC_143044.1, from coordinate 54,917,094 downwards.
ATCCGCATAGAGTGAGACCTCGAATACCTTTGATAGTGGTGTTATTATGTACTGCTATGGCTTAAGGCTCAATTGCGATGGCAAACAGCTGAGGGAAAAGAGGACACCCCTGTCTAGACCCACGTTGAAGTTGGAGATAGGATGAAAGGTTATTATTTGTGCACACTGCAGCCATAGGGGAGGAGTAAAGGACTTTGATCCAGGATATTAAATTAGTTTGAGAGTATAAAAAAGATAATCCCACTCCACCCGATCGAATGCCTTCTCAGCATCAAGTGATAACAATATCTCTGGAATGTCAGATGAAGAGGGATTATAAAGTAGATTATAAAGATGTCTGAAGTTGAAAAAAGAATGATGATTTGACCTGTAGAGATAATGGAGGGAAGGACTGACTCAAAATGGTAGGCAAGCATCTAAGAAAGTATCTTTACTTCGCAATTGAGTAAATAAATTGGCCTACATGAACTCAAGAGTTTGTTTTCCTTTCTCAGAATAAGTTAAATACATGCCTGTCTCGTTGTTGAGGGTAAAGAGTTTGAGGAAAACGAAAAGCAAAGAGAAGAGTAAGTTGGTCTGAGAATTTTTTTAAAGATTTGCTCGGAAAATCCATCAGGTCCAGGGGATTTACCACACGGCATACCTGTGAGTAAAAGTTATGAAATCATGAATTGATCTCTAAATGATCAATACATGTGTTACCCAGTTATCTCAGGTACGGTTTGATTTGAGGTTCTCTGACGCAGCAGGCGTGCTCCCATTTTTCCTGATTTCTCTCCATGTTCATCATTTCATTTTGAGTTTTACTAATTTGATTTTCAGCTTGTTGAGTTGAAAGAAGACCAAACTGTCTGAAGTGTCAATCGTTGTTTTAGTAAATCTGCGGGTGAAGAGTGTGAATATGACAACTCCCAGATGTTATTTGTCAGTTCCACTAGGTGATGAATATTGCACTTCCTTAACATTGAGCAGTAGGAAATAATTTGGCCCTTAGATAAGCCTTCATTGATTCTCATACTGCTGTAAAGAGACATTCCAGGGGTTTGATTAAGATCGAGAAATAGTTAAATCTGAGATTATATAAAAGCAACAAAGGTTTCTTCTGATAGCAGTAGTGAGTTAAGCCGCCAAGGGCAATAATTGGGCTGTGTATTTGGTATAAGATTCAGTGGGGCAAAAAAGTATTCTCCCACTTAAAAAGATGAGAGAGGCCTGTACTTTTCATCATATGTACACTTCAACTATGACAGATAAAATGAGAAAAAAAATCCAGAAAATCACATTGTAGGATTTTTAATGAATTTATTTGCAAATTATGGTGGAAAATAAGTATTTGGTCACCTGCAAACAAGCAAGATTTCTGGCTCTCACAGACCTGTAACTTCTTCTTTAAGAGGCTCCTCTGTCCTCCACTCGTTACCTGTATTATGTCTTAAGAAATAGCTGAATTGTGAATAGTGTCTTTGATGAAGCAGAGGAGAGCTACGATCCAGATTGGGTGACACATTTCATATCACCATCTAGTATCGGAGATAGAGAAAACACATTGGTGATGAAGCAACTGCTATCTCAATGTGGTGCATAAATTTAAGCTAAGATAACAACTTTATTTTATAGTCTTCCTACAACAATAATGAAACAGCCTGCTGAGTCTGCCTCCAAACGTGACATTGCGAATGGTATGTTCTTACTAATTAAATGTTTGAAAAAAACCAAAACATAAACAAACAATTCTCTAAAGTCTGATATGAAAATATGGGACGTTTTGAGGATCCGTGGATCTCATGTTTACAGGAGAGGAGGGAATATTAAATATCTACATTACTAAATGCTAGTTTATATATATATATATATATATATATATATATATACAGTTCCTTGCAAAAGTATTCATCCCCCTTGGCGTTTTTCCTATTTTGTTGCATTACAACCTGTAATTTAAATTGATTTTTATTTGGATTTCATGTAATAGACATATACAAAATAGTCCAAATTGGTGAAGTGAAATGAAAAAAAGTATATTCAAAAAAATTTAAAACAGAAAAGTGGTGCTTGCATATGTATTCACCCCCTTTGCTATGAAGCCCCTAAATACGATCTGGTGCAATAAAGTCCACCTGTGCACAATTTAAGTGTCACATGATCTGTCACATGATCTCAGTATATATACACCTGTTCTGAAAGGCCTTTTGGTGTTCACCAAAAGGCAAGTGGGAGACTCCCCAAACAAATGGAAGAAGGTACTCTGGTCAAATGTAGCTTTTTGGCCATCAAGGAAAATGCTATGTCTGGCGCAAACCCAACACCTCTCATCATCTCGAAAACACCATCCCCACAGTGAAGCATGGTGGTGGCAGCATCATGCGGTGGGGATGTTTTTCAGCGGCAGGGACTGGGAGACTGGTCAGAATTTAAGGAATGATGGATGGCGCTAAATACAGGGAATTTCTTGAGGGAAACCTGTTTCTGTCTTCCAGAGATTTGAGACTGGGATGGAGGTTCACCTTCCAGCAGGACAATGACCCTAAGCATACTGCTAAAGCAACACTTGAGTGGTTTAAGGGGAAACATTTAAACGTCTTTGAATGGCCTAGTCAAAGCCCAGACCTCAATCCAATTGAGAATCTGTGGTATGACTTAAAGATTGCTGTACACCAGCGGAACCCATCCAACTTGAAGGAGCTGGAGCAGTTTTGCCTTGAAGAATTGTCAAAAATCCCAGTGGCTAGATGTGCCTAGCTTATAGAGACAAGCTGGAATTGCTGCAAAAAGTGGCTCTACAAAGTATTGATTTTGGGGGGGGGGTGAATAGTTATGCACACTCAAGTTTTCAATTTTTTCTATCTTATTTCTTGTTTGTTTCACAATTAAAACTATTTTGCATCTTCAAAGTGGTAGGCATGTTGTGTAAATCAATTGATACAAACCCCCCCCCAGAAATATATTTTAATTCCAGGTTGTAATGCAACAAAATAGGAGGTGGGGTGAATACTTTCGCAAGCCACTGTATATATATTTTTTATTGTTGCTTTTATTTATTTAGGGTAGTCCAATTAAGACCGTTGTAATATGGTTCTCAATCAGGGACAACGATAAACAGCTGCCTCTGATATAGAACCATACCAGGCCAAACACAGAAATCCCAAAACATAGAAAAAGGAACATAGACAACCCACCCAACTCACGCCCTGACCATACTGAAACAAAAATATAAATAAAATAACTAAGGTCAGAACGTGACAACCATGGTCTCATTCCCAATGGTGCCCTGAATACAAACATTTTCTCACAAACAGCAAGAACAATGCACATTCCAAATAAAACAAGAAGAATACAAATAATCACAAGGCACAACCTCAACACCACAACCTCAACACCACAACCTCAACACCACAACCTCAACACCACAACCTCAACAGCACAACCTCAACACCACAACCTCAACACCACAACCTCAACACCACAACTACAACACCACAACCTCAACACCACAACCTCAACACCACAACCTCAACACCACAAACTCAACACCACAATTTCAACACCACAACCTCAACACCACAACCACAACACCACAACACCACAACTTCAACACCACAACCACAACACCACAACCTCAACACCACAACAACAACACCACAACCACAACCTCAACACCACAACTTCAACACCACAACCTCAACACCACAACCTCAACACCACAACTTCAACACCACAACTTCAACACCACAACCTCAACACCACAACCTCAACACCACAACCTCAACACCACAACCTCAACAGCACAACCTCAACACCACAACTTCAACACCACAACCTCAACACCACAACCACAACCTCAACACCACTACCTCAACACCACAACCTCAACACCACAACCTCAACACCACAACCTCAACACCACAACCTCAACGCCACAACCTCAACGCCACAACCTCAACGCCACAACCTCAACGCCACAACCACAACGCCACAACCACAACCTCAACACCACAACCTCAACACCACAACCTCAACACCACAACCACAACACCACAACACCACAACTTCAACAAATAAACCACAATAATCAATGGAAACAACTTCCATACTGAATTAATTCATTCAACATCAGAGTCCTACACTGTCCTAGCGGCACCAGGGAATCAAGACGGAAGGCATTTTCTAGGTTATTCATCAATGGGGGAAAACTATAGGAGGATTTACCTAAATTGGTGGAGACCAGAGGGACCTCAAGAATGAACCAATTCTGCGAGCGGGTTTGGTAGCTCATTCTCTTATAGGTTAGCAGCAAAGTTAGGTAAGTTGGAAGCTTGTGTAGCGGAGCTTTGGAAACAATAAATAGGAGTGACGAAGTGACCTGTGGGACTTCAATGAGGACCAGCCGACCTTTTGATACAGGAAGCAGTGGTGATTATTGAAACTGTCACCTGTGGGACTTCAATGAGGACCAGCCGACCTTTTGATACAGGAAGCAGTGGTGATTATTGAAACTGTCACCTGTGGGACTTCAATGAGGACCAGCCGACCTTTTGATACAGGAAGCAGTGGTGATTATTGAAACTGTCACCTGTGGGACTTCAATGAGGACCAGCCGACCTTTTGATACAGGAAGCAGTGGTGATTATTGAAACTGTCACCTGTGGGACTTCAATGAGGACCAGCCGACCTTTTGATACAGGAAGCAGTGGTGATTATTGAAACTGTCACCTGTGGGACTTCAATGAGGACCAGCCGACCTTTTGATACAGGAAGCAGTGGTGATTATTGAAACTGTCACCTGTGGGACTTCAATGAGGACCAGCCGACCTTTTGATACAGGAAGCAGTGGTGATTATTGAAACTGTCACCTGTGGGACTTCAATGAGGACCAGCCGACCTTTTGATACAGGAAGCAGTGGTGATTATTGAAACTGTCACCTGTGGGACTTCAATGAGGACCAGCCGACCTTTTGATACAGGAAGCAGTGGTGATTATTGAAACTGTCACCTGTGGGACTTCAATGAGGACCAGCCGACCTTTTGATACAGGAAGCAGTGGTGATTATTGAAACTGTCACCTGTGGGACTTCAATGAGGACCAGCCGACCTTTTGATACAGGAAGCAGTGGTGATTATTGAAACTGTCACCTGTGATAAAGCGAAGGGCTCTATGGTAGACGGCATCAACAGATTTAAGTGGATAATGGATAATGGTGTCATTGACTAGGATATCAATTCCTATATATTGGCCTGAAAATTGACTATTCCTTCTAGGTTATGGAAATAAAGTTTCGGTGTTGAATTTTATAATCTGGTAGATAAGTTATAAAATTGTTTAATTTTTTGAACCATTTCAACCTCTTATTGTATTATTTCTTCTGTCCGAGTTCCATCCTCGTTGACAAAACAAGATGTTGACAAATAGTATCTTGTCCTCAATATCGTCATAGACTACAGTAATACACCTTCTGACTAGACTACAGTAATACACCTTCTGACTAGACTACAGTAATACACCTTCTGACTAGACTACAGTAATACACCTTCTGACTAGACTACAGTAATACACCTTCTGACTAGACTACAGTAATACACCTTCTGACTAGACTACAGTAATACACCTTCTGACTAGACTACAGTAATACACCTTCTGACTAGACTACAGTAATACACCTTCTGACTAGACTACAGTAATACACCTTCTGACTAGACTACAGTAATACACCTTCTGACTAGACTACAGTAATGCACCTTCTGACTAGACTACAGTAATACACCTTCTGACTAGACTACAGTAATACACCTTCTGACTAGACTACAGTAATACACCTTCTGACTAGACTACAGTAATACACCTTCTGACTAGACTACAGTAATACACCTTCTGACTAGACTACAGTAATACACCTTCTGACTAGACTACAGTAATGCACCTTCTGACTAGACTACAGTAATACACCTTCTGACTAGACTACAGTAATACACCTTCTGACTAGACTACAGTAATACACCTTCTGACTAGACTACAGTAATACACCTTCTGACTAGACTACAGTAATACACCTTCTGACTAGACTACAGTAATACACCTTCTGACTAGACTACAGTAATACACCTTCTGACTAGACTACAGTAATACACCTTCTGACTAGACTACAGTAATACACCTTCTGACTAGACTACAGTAATACACCTTCTGACTAGACTACAGTAATACACCTTCTGACTAGACTACAGTAATACACCTTCTGACTAGAGTACAGTAATACACCTTCTGACTAGACTACAGTAATACACCTTCTGACTAGACTACAGTAATACACCTTCTGACTAGACTACAGTAATACACCTTCTGACTAGACTACAGTAATACACCTTCTGACTAGACTACAGTAATACACCTTCTGACTAGACTACAGTAATACACCTTCTGACTAGACTACAGTAATACACCTTCTGACTAGACTACAGTAATACACCTTCTGACTAGACTACAGTAATACACCTTCTGACTAGACTACAGTAATACACCTTCTGACTAGACTACAGTAATACACCTTCTGACTAGACTACAGTAATACACCTTCTGACTAGACTACAGTAATACACCTTCTGACTAGACTACAGTAATACACCTTCTGACTAGACTACAGTAATACACCTTCTGACTAGACTACAGTAATACACCTTCTGACTAGACTACAGTAATACACCTTCTGACTAGACTACAGTAATACACCTTCTGACTAGACTACAGTAATACACCTTCTGACTAGACTACAGTAATACACCTTCTGACTAGACTACAGTAATACACCTTCTGACTAGACTACAGTAATACACCTTCTGACTAGAGTACAGTAATACACCTTCTGACTAGACTACAGTAATACACCTTCTGACTAGACTACAGTAATACACCTTCTGACTAGACTACAGTAATACACCTTCCAGAGGGCTTCTGACTAGACTACAGTAATACACCTTCTGACTAGACTACAGTAATACACCTTCTGACTAGACTACAGTAATACACCTTCTGACTAGACTACAGTAATACACCTTCTGACTAGACTACAGTAATACACCTTCTGACTAGACTACAGTAATACACCTTCTGACTAGACTACAGTAATACACCTTCTGACTAGAGTACAGTAATACACCTTCTGACTAGACTACAGTAATACACCTTCTGACTAGACTACAGTAATACACCTTCTGACTAGACTACAGTAATACACCTTCTGACTAGACTACAGTAATACACCTTCTGACTAGACTACAGTAATAAACCTTCTGACTAGAGTACAGTAATACACCTTCTGACTAGACTACAGTAATACACCTTCTGACTAGACTACAGTAATACACCTTCTGACTAGACTACAGTAATGCACCTTCTGACTAGACTACAGTAATGCACCTTCTGACTAGACTACAGTAATACACCTTCTGACTAGACTACAGTAATACACCTTCTGACTAGACTACAGTAATACACCTTCTGACTAGACTACAGTAATACACCTTCTGACTAGACTACAGTAATACACCTTCTGACTAGACTACAGTAATACACCTTCCAGAGGGCTTCTGACTAGACTACAGTAATACACCTTCTGACTAGACTACAGTAATACACCTTCCAGAGGGCTTCTGACTAGACTACAGTAATACACCTTCTGACTAGACTACAGTAATACACCTTCTGACTAGACTACAGTAATACACCTTCTGACTAGACTACAGTAATACACCTTCTGACTAGACTACAGTAATACACCTTCTGACTAGACTACAGTAATACACCTTCTGACTAGACTACAGTAATACACCTTCTGACTAGACTACAGTAATACACCTTCTGACTAGACTACAGTAATACACCTTCCAGAGGGCTTCTGACTAGACTACAGTAATACACCTTTCAGAGGGCTTCTGACTAGACTACAGTAATACACCTTTCAGAGGGCTTCTGCTCTTTGCATCAAGGATTTATCCTACCAGCCAGTAGTGATGACATCCGCACACGCACAGGCACACGCACACGCACACACACGCACGCACGCACGCACGCACACACGCACACACGCACACACGCACACACGCACACACACACACACACACACACACTATAAACACCATAGCTCCAGCTGTCTTCCTGTTCACATACACACACACCCTGACAGGGCAGCAAACTATCCTAATTGGCCACATTCCTCTAATTATCCAATCATGAAGCCATAAGCAGGATAACACCTCATTAACATGCCCCGCCCCCTCACTGCCACTGGCTGCTCCCTCTCATCAAGGGGCCGGTTAATGTTCAGTAGGCAGAAAACGTTTAGAAACAGAGTGAAACGGAGAGGTACTACCTCTCACCAAGGGGCCGGTTAATGTTCAGTAGGCAGAAAACGTTTAGAAACAGAGTGAAACGGAGAGGTACTACCTCTCACCAAGGGGCCGATTAATGTTCAGTAGGCAGAAAACGTTTAGAAACAGAGTGAAACGGAGAGGTACTACCTCTCACCATGGACCAAATACTGTACACTGGGCCCTGTTCAGTTGGAAAAAGGTTTAATATTTTCCATGTCGTACACAGAGGATGGAGTGAAACATGTACTAATCTTCATGATCAGACCTATCAGAAAGGGGACACCAAGGTCCCATCGTCCCTGTTGACAGAAGGTCAAGGAAAAGGCAAGTACGTAGACAGAAAAAAACACATATCATTGGCAAAGATCTATAATTGATAAGCGTTTGGTTCCCACTGCAACAGAGAGCTGGTTGGCTCCAGATTGTTGGCGGAAGCATATTGTAGGGAGCAGGAAATTATTCATACCCGTCAAAGAGGTACAGGGATATCGGAGTGAACGGGGCGGACAGTGGAGACGCGGTGCACAGATGTTTAGCCCAGGTGTGGAGTGCATGGAGATGCTATGGCTAACGGGTCAGTGGACTTCCACCACCTGACCGAATGAAAGGTCAGAGCAGAGGTCAAACCTGTTGGAATCCACACGGTATATAATATATATAATATAATATAATAATAATATAATAATATCATATATATAATATAATATATATAATATAATATAATAATAATATATAATAATATAATAATATAATATAATAATAATATAATAATATCATATATATAATATAATATATATAATATAATATAATAATAATATATAATAATATAATAATATAATATAATATAATAATATCATAATATAATATAATATAATATAATAATATATATATAATAATATAATATAATATAATATAATATAATAATATAATACTATAATAATATAATATAATATAATAATATCATATATATAATATAATATATATATATATAATATAATAATATAATAATATAATATAATATAATAATATAATATAATATAATAATAATATAATATAATAATATAATATATATAATATAATAATATAATAATATAATAATATCTTATATATAATATAATATAATATAATAATATAATATAATACTATAATAATATAATATAATATAATATAATATAATAATATAATATAATACTATAATAATATAATATAATATAATATATATATATAATATAA
>NC_143044.1:54885000-54905000 GCF_057628025.1 Oncorhynchus mykiss | reverse complement strand
TATTCAACCACGTCCAATAAACGTCTCTTTTGTTTTACACTGCCGTTAGAAAACAATGACAGAGCTGTACCCATTGTTCTGATCGGCATAAAGACTGCTTTCTCTTTTTCCACAGGAGGATATTTGTTTGGTTTTTTGTTTCAAAACTAGATTTCCTGATGATGTTTTCAAGCAACAACGACTCGCTTTTCATTGTTTGTAGTTGTGTTTTTGGTTGTTTTCCCAAGGCCTCTCGTCCAACATGTGGTTAGTTCATTCTGGAGGCAGCTGGAGAGTGTGTGACTGTTTGGTGCATTAGGTCTCAATACAGTGGGATGTTGCTGAGCCACAGTGTGTTAGAGGTTCTTAGAGCAGATGTCAGTGTGTTATACGAGTCTCTGTTGACACACACACACACACACGCGCACACATGCACACTGCTGTCGACAACAACACACACAGACACACACTGCTGTCAACAACACGCACAGACACACACACTGCTGTCAACAACAAAATCACACACATACACACACTGCTGTCAACAACAAACTCATACACACACTAACACACACACACACACACACACACACACACACACACACACACACACACACACACACACACACACACACACACACACACACACACTGCTGTCAACAACACACACACACACACACACACACACACACACACACACACACACACACACACACACACACACACACACACACACACACACACACACACACACACACACACTGCTGTCAACAAACTCACACACATACACACACACAGGCACACACACACACACACACACACACACACACTGCTGTCAACAAACTCACACGCACACACACACACACAGACGCTGCTGTCGACAACAAACTCACACACACACACACACTGTTGTCAACAACAAACTCACACACACATAAATAAAAATAATAACTCATTCATTTTTAAAATAGCATTTGTCAAAAGATGCTAAAAGACAGCCCGTTTGTTTCTGAGTCCCTGAACCTGACAGCCCTTCCCTCCCTGTGCTCCTCCTCCCTTCTCGCTCCTCTCCCAGTGTCCTCTCCATCTCGTCATCCCCGGGTCATAATGTAACATGACACTGACGGTCGCAACACAACCCGCTGGCCAGCCGGAGCGTTTAACACCAATGAATATAATTTTCTCCTGGTCGGCAACCCACCACTCTCAGACGACGCCAGACCGAATCAGCGTTCGCGCCTGTCATTCCTCCCTGTGACGACACACACAGAGAGGGAGAGAGCTAAGGACGTGTCTCACATAGAGAGGGAGAGAGCTAAGGACGTGTCTCACACAGAGAGGGAGAGAGCTGAGGCCGTGACACACATACATGGGGAGAGAGAGCTGAGGCCGTGTCACACACAGAGAGGGAGAGAGCTAAAGACGTGTCTCACACAGGGAGACAGCTGAGGCCGTTTCACACAGGGAGAGAGCTGAGGCCGTTTCACACAGGGAGAGAGCTGAGGCCGTTTCACACAGGGAGAGAGCTGAGGCCGTTTCACACAGGGAGAGAGCTGAGGCTGTTTCACACAGGGAGAGAGAGAGCTGAGGCCGTTTCACATAGGGAGAGAGAGAGCTGAGGCCGTTTCACACAGGGAGAGAGAGAGCTGAGGCTGTTTCACACAGGGAGAGAGCTGAGGCCAGTTCACACAGGGAGAGAGAGAGCTGAGGCCGTGACACACAGGGAGATAGAGAGAGCTGAGGCTGTTTCACACAAGGAGAGAGAGAGAGCTGAGGCCGCGTCACACAAGGAGAGAGAGAGCTGAGGCCGCGTCACACAAGGAGAGAGAGAGCTGAGGACGTGACACACAAGGAGAGAGCTGAGGCCGTTTCACACACGGAGAGAGCTGAGGCCGTTTCACACAGGGAGAGAGAGAGCTGAGGCCATTTCACACAGGGAGAGAGCTGACGCCGTTTCACACAGGGAGAGAGCAGAGGCTGTTTCACACAGGGAGAGAGAGAGCTGAGGCCGTTTCACACAGGGAGAGAGAGAGCTGAGGCCGTTTCACACGGGGAGAGAGAGAGCTGAGGCTGTTTCACACAGTGAGAGAGCTGAGGCCGTTTCACACAGGGAGACAGCTGAGGCCGTTTCACACAGGGAGAGAGCTGAGGCCGTTTCACACAGGGAGAGAGAGAGAGCTGAGGCCGTTTCACACAGGGAGAGAGAGAGAGCTGAGGCCGTTTCACACAAGGAGAGAGAGAGAGCTGAGGCCGCGTCACACAAGGAGAGAGAGAGCTGAGGCCGCGTCACACAAGGAGAGAGAGAGCTGAGGCCATTTCACACAGGGAGAGCGCTGACGCCGTTTCACACAGGGAGAGAGCAGAGGCTGTTTCACACAGGGAGAGAGAGAGCTGAGGCCGTTTCACACAGGGAGAGAGAGAGCTGAGGCCGTTTCACACGGGGAGAGAGAGAGCTGAGGCTGTTTCACACAGGGAGAGAGCTGAGGCCGTTTCACACAGGGAGAGAGCTGAGGCCGTTTCACACAGGGAGAGAGCTGAGGCCGTTTCACACAGGGAGAGAGAGAGAGCTGAGGCCGTTTCACACAAGGAGAGAGAGAGAGCTGAGGCCGCGTCACACAAGGAGAGAGAGAGCTGAGGCCGCGTCACACACGGAGAGAGAGAGCTGAGGACGTGACACACAAGGAGAGAGCTGAGGCCGTTTCACACAGTGAGAGAGCTGAGGCCGTTTCACACAGGGAGAGAGAGAGCTGAGGCCATTTCACACAGGGAGAGAGCTGAGGCCGTTTCACACAGGGAGAGAGCTGAGGCCGTTTCACACAGGGAGAGAGCTGAGGATGTTTCACACAGGGAGAGAGAGAGCTGAGGCCGTTTCACATAGGGAGAGAGAGAGCTGAGGCCGTTTCACACAGGGAGAGAGCTGAGGCCGTTTCACACAGGGAGAGAGAGAGAGCTGAGGCCGTTTCACACAAGGAGAGAGAGAGCTGAGGCCGCGTCACACAAGGAGAGAGAGAGCTGAGGCCGCGTCACACAAGGAGAGAGAGCTGAGGACGTGACACACAAGGAGAGAGAGAGCTGAGGACGTGACACACTGGGAGAGAGCTGAGGACGTGACACACAGGGAGAGAGCTGAGGCCGCGCCACACAGGGAGAGAGCTGAGGACATGACACACAGGGAGAGAGAGAGCTGAGGACGTGACCCACAAGGAGAGAGAGAGCTGAGGACGTGTCACACAGGCAGAGAGAGAGCTGAAGCATTGTCACACAGGGAGAGAGCTGAAGCATTGTCACACAGGGAGAGAGCTGAGGACGTGACACACAGGGAGAGAGCTGAGGACGTGACACACAGGCAGAGAGCTGAGGACGTGTCACACAGGGAGAGAGAGAGCTGAGGACGTGTCACACAGGGAGGGAGAGAGCTGAGGACGTGTCACACAGGCAGAGAGCTGAGGACATGTCACACAGGGAGAGAGAGAGAGCTGAGGACGTGTCACACAGGGAGTGAGAGAGCTGAGGACGTGTCACACAGGGAGGGAGAGAGCTGAGGACGTGTCACACAGGCAGAGACCTTAGGACGTGTCACACAGGGAGTGAGAGAGCTGAGGACGTGTCACACAGGGAGAGAGAGAGAGCTGAGGACGTGTCACACAGGGAGGGAGAGAGCTGAGGACGTGTCACACAGGGAGAGAGAGAGCTGAGGACGTGACACACAGGGAGAGAGATCAGGACGTGTCACACAGGGAGAGAGAGAGCTGAGGACGTGTCACACAGGGAGAGAGAGAGCTGAGGACGTGACACACAGGGAGAGAGATCAGGACGTGACACACAGGGAGAGAGATCAGGACGTGACACACTGGGAGAGAGATCAGGACGTTTCACACTGGGAGAGAGATCAGGACGTGACACACTGGGAGAGAGATCAGGACGTTTCACACAGGGAGAGAGATCAGGACCTGTCACACATCAGGATGTTTCACACAGGGAGAGAGATCAGGACGTTTCACACAGGGAGAGAGATCAGGACGTTTCACACAGGGAGAGAGCTGAGGACGTGTCACACAGGGAGAGAGAGAGCTGAGGACGTGACACACAGGGAGAGAGATCAGGACGTGTCACACAGGGAGAGAGAGAGCTGAGGACGTGTCACACAGGGAGAGAGAGAGCTGAGGACGTGACACACAGGGAGAGAGATCAGGACGTGACACACAGGGAGAGAGATCAGGACGTGACACACTGGGAGAGAGATCAGGACGTTTCACACAGGGAGAGAGATCAGGACGTGTCACACAGGGAGAGAGATCAGGACGTGTCACACAGGGAGAGAGATCAGGACATGTCACACAGGGAGAGAGAGAGCTGAGGACGTGACACACAGGGAGAGAGATCAGGACGTGTCACACAGGGAGAGAGATCAGGACGTGTCACACAGGGAGAGAGATCAGGACGTGTCACACAGGGAGAGAGAGAGCTGAGGACGTGACACACAGGGAGAGAGATCAGGACGTGTCACACAGGGAGAGAGATCAGGACGTGTCACACAGGGAGAGAGATCAGGACGTGTCACACAGGGAGAGAGAGAGCTGAGGACGTGACACACAGGGAGAGAGATCAGGACGTGTCACACAGGGAGAGAGATCAGGACGTGTCACACAGGGAGAGAGATCAGGACGTGTCACACAGGGAGAGAGAGAGCTGAGGACGTGACACACAGGGAGAGAGAGAGCTGAGGACGTGACACACAGGGAGAGAGAGAGCTGAGGACGTGTCACACAGGGAGAGAGATCAGGACGTTTCACACACACATATTATTCAATGTCGGATGAAGCCTAGAGACAACTCCACACACACTCAGGGGCCAAAGACGACTCTACGAGACAACTCCACACACACTCAGGGGCCAAAGACGACTCTACGAGACAACTCCACACACACTCAGGGGCCAAAGACGACTCTACGAGACAACTCCACACACACTCAGGGGCCAAAGACGACTCTACGAGACAACTCCACACACAATTAGGAGAACAAGACAAAAATATGTAGGCCCTGTTGTTTCTATCAAATCCACACTACATGGTGCACCCACACTGACCCACTATCTAAAACCCCTCTCTCATTACTTACCCACACTGACCCACTATCTAAAACACCTTTCTCATTACTTACCCACACTGACCCACTATCTAAAACACCTTTCTCATGACTTACCCACACTGACCCACTATCTAAAACACCTCTCTCATTACTTACCCACACTGACCCACTGTCTAAAACACCTCTCTCATTACTTACCCACACTGAACCACTGTCTAAAACACCTCCCTCATATTACTGACCCACTGTCTAATACACCTCCCTCATTACTGACCCACTGTCTAAAACACCTCCCTCATTACTTACCCACACTGACCCACTGTCTAAAACACCTCCCTCATTACTGACCCAATATCTAAAACACCTCCCTCATTACTGACCCACTGTCTAATACACCTCCCTCATTACTTACCCACATTGACCCACTGTCTAATACACCTCCCTCATTACTTACCCACACTGACCCACTGTCTAAAACACCTCCCTCATTACTGACCCACTGTCTAATACACATCCCTCATTACTGACCCACTGTCTAAAACACCTCCCTCATTACTGACCCACTGTCTAAAACACATCTGTCATTACTGACCCACTGTCTAAAACACCTCCCTCATTACTGACCCACTGTCTAAAACACCTCCCTCATTACTGACCCACTATCTAAAACACCTCCCTCATTACTGACCCACTGTCTAATACACCTCCCTCATTACTTACCCACACTGACCCACTGTCTAAAACACCTCCCTCATTACTGACCCACTGTCTAAAACACCTCCCTCATTACTGACCCACTGTCTAATACACCTCCCTCATTACTGACCCACTGTCTAAAACACCTCCCTCATTACTGACCCACTGTCTAAAACACATCTGTCATTACTTGACAGCTGAAAGCTCATTAACAGGATTAAAGAGGGTTGAGAGAGCAGTCCAGACCAGACCAGACCAGACCAGAGAAGAGCAGTCCAGACCAAACCAGACCAGAGAAGAGCAGAATAGACCAGAGCAGACCAGACCAGACCAGACCAGACCAGAGAAGAGCAGTCCAGACCAGAGCAGACCAGACCAGACCAGACAAGAGCAGACCAGACCAGAGCAGACCAGACCAGACCAGACCAGACCAGACCAGACCAGAGCAGACCAGAGCAGACCAGACCAGACCAGAGAAGAGCAGAATAGACCAGAGCAGACCAGAGCAGACCAGACCAGACCAGAGAAGAGCAGAATAGACCAGAGCAGACCAGACCAGACCAGACCAGACCAGACCAGACCAGACCAAACCAGACCAGAGCAGACCAAACCAAACCACACCAGACCAAACCAGACCAGAGCAGAGCAGACCAGACCAGACCAGACCAGACCAGACCAAACCAGACCAGAGCAGACCAGAGCAGACCAAACCAAACCACACCAGACCAGACCAAACCAGACCAGAGCAGACCAGAGCAGACCAGACCAGACCAGACCAGACCAAACCAGACCAGAGCAGACCAGACCAGAGCAGACCAAACCAGACCAAACCAGACCAGAGCAGACCAGACCAGAGCAGACCAGACCAGACCAGAGCAGACCAGAGCAGACCAGACCAGACCAGACCAGACCAAACCAGACCAGAGCAGACCAGACCAGACCAGAGCAGACCAAACCAGACCAAACCAGACCAGAGCAGACCAGACCAGAGCAGACAAGACCAGAGCAGAGCAGACCAGATTAGAGCAGACCAGACCAGACCAGAGCAGACCAGAGCAGACCAAACCAGATCAGAGCAGACCAGGCCAGAGCCATGATAAGCCCATGTATAATATATCTTTACTCCCATCACTGTCTTAGTACAGGCCCTGGCAGATGATGTGAGCAGCCTGTTTAACCTTCTGTAGCCCCCCCCCCCCCCTCTCTTCTGCCCCAGTGGACAGACCTCACCACCTCACCACCCCTTCACCCCTCTCTCCTCCCCCCAGTGGACAGACCTCACCACCTCACCACCCCTCTCTCCTCCCCCCAGTGGACAGACCTCACCCCCTCACCACCTCACCACCCCACCACCCCTCTCTCCTCCCCCCAGTGGACAAACCTTAGTACCCCAGCACCCCACCCCCCCCTCTCTCTTCTGCCCCAGTGGACAGACCTCACCCCCTCACCACCTCACCACCTCACCACCCCTCTCTCCTCCCCCCAGTGGACAGACCTCACCCCCTCACCACCTCACCACCTCACCACCCCTCTCTCCTCCCCCCAGTGGACAGACCTCACCCCCTCACCACCTCACCACCCCACCACCCTGGGGCTGGGGCAGGGCCTGAAGATAGAGGGTGGTGGGTGGTGGGTGGTTGAGGTGGAGGGTGGGAGTTGCAGGATGAGAGCGGAGGTGGGGGCATGAGAGCAAAGAGAGAGGGGGAAGAGATCAACGTGAGAGTTGAGGAGAGGCCAAATGAACCCACCAAGCAGACCCCCGTCCATTAAGGAGTCCAAATTACCTGCCAGGCCTGGCTGCCTCTACAGACACCTGGTATGGGGTCTGCCTCAGTAACGCTAATGACTGCCAATTATGGTGCGTAGTTAGTTCCAATGCTTATCAGGTATGTCCTCTCCAAGATCACTTTAAAGATCACTGTAATACTTAGACAGGTCCACATCTTTTCATCTGATGAGTCGAACCTAGAAGGGAAAAGAGATTGGGCTTTAATCACCTGAGATTAAATTGCCAGTGAACAGGTACGGCCATATACAGGAATCACTCTTTCATATTGGAATAGTATTGGATTGGTACTTGATGGATTGAAACTAATGCGTTTTAAGCCTAATTAAATTCACCCCAAGCCTGTTCTCTACGACTAAGTTCCTTATGGAAGAACTACACTTGCGTGCTTTGCTTATGCCATTTAATTGAAACAAATCACTCTCGGAGCAGGAAATCTCGAAGGAACTTTCCCGTATATATCAAGCAAATCTATTTTGCTGCCAGACATTCAGGATATCAAAGCTAGATCTTAGATAGCAAGGAGCCCTTGAATTTCCTATTTCATCAAATTAACGTTTATGAAGATAAACCGATGCTTTGATAAAAACAGAAGTGTGGGACAAGAACAAACACAATCTTATACCCTAGTTTAAAGAGAGAGGGGTACTAAATTGCCCCGGGGGTCCAGATGAGGCCAGCAAAGTTTTTCAAAGGAAAGAATTGATTTTGTGGAAACTGTCAGAGAATCGGAGGCAGAGGTCCAGAGTTACTGTATCTGGCAGTAGTGTGCAGACACACACACGTCCCTGTCCTCTTTGATGGCTGGTGGGCAGATTGGCCAATAAATGACATCATACCCTTAAAACTCTTAGCCATTTCATAGCCATTTCCCACATAAAGCTCTGAAATGTGATATCGGACCGGGCAATTTGTGTTCTTTGGTCTGTCTGTGAAATGGTAAAAATATGTTTATCCTCCTTACAGTCATATACAATATAATGAGGAGGACTTTGTCCCCAATCACTCCCTATTCCCTATATAGTGCACTATTTTAGACCAGGACCCCATTGAGAATAGGAAGCCATTTGGGACACAGCCTAGGACTGTCCTGTTGAAGAGATGTGGAATTCCTTGTCAGGCTTTCTATAGAGTGGGAATATATATTTTTGGCTAGGGATTTCTTCAACTATGACCTTTCCAGGATTGTTCAGCGTATTAATGAGCTGAATACATGTGGTGAATCAGAGGAGTATATGCTGCCAACGTCAGAACCAGCGCTCCGTTCAGTCGGCGGAACATTCCGGAATCTTGTAAAAACAAAAAAAGAGAGAGAGAGAGAGACTTAGAAAAGGGTAGAGAGGAAGAGGACTGAGACAACCCAACCCGGGCTGCTGTGCTGAATGCGGGTTCAAATCTCAGGTTCACAGGAGCAGAAGTGGACATTATTTTACATTAAATTTTTAATTTTAGTCATTCAGAAGACACTCTTATCCAGAATGACTTACAGTGCATTCATCTTCAGATAGCTAGGTGGGACAACCACACATCTCAGTCATAGTCAGTACATTCATCTTCAGATAGCTAGGTGGGACAACCACACATCTCAGTCATAGTCAGTACATTCATCTTCAGATAGCTAGGTGGGGACAACCACACATCTCAGTCATAGTCAGTACATTCATCTTCAGATAGCTAGGTGGGGACAACCACACATCTCAGTCATAGTCAGTACATTCATCTTCAGATAGCTAGGTGGGACAACCACACATCTCAGTCATAGTCAGTACATTCATCTTCAGATAGCTAGGTGGGACAACCACACATCTCAGTCATAGTCAGTACATTCATCTTCAGATAGCTAGGTGGGGACAACCACACATCTCAGTCATAGTCAGTACATTCATCTTCAGATAGCTAGGTGGGGACAACCACACATCTCAGTCATAGTCAGTACATTCATCTTCAGATAGCTAGGTGGGGACAACCACACATCTCAGTCATAGTCAGTACATTCATCTTCAGATAGCTAGGTGGGACATCCACACATCTCAGTCATAGTCAGTACATTCATCTTCAGATAGCTAGGTGGGACGACCACACATCTCAGTCATAGTCAGTACATTCATCTTCAGATAGCTAGGTGGGGACAACCACACATCTCAGTCATAGTCAGTACATTCATCTTCAGATAGCTAGGTGGGACAACCACACATCTCAGTCATAGTCAGTACATTCATCTTCAGATAGCTAGGTGGGACGACCACACATCTCAGTCATAGTCAGTACATTCATCTTCAGATAGCTAGGTGGGGACAACCACACATCTCAGTCATAGTCAGTACATTCATCTTCAGATAGCTAGGTGGGACATCCACACATCTCAGTCATAGTCAGTACATTCATCTTCAGATAGCTAGGTGGGACATCCACACATCTCAGTCATAGTCAGTACATTCATCTTCAGATAGCTAGGTGGGGACAACCACACATCTCAGTCATAGTCAGTACATTCATCTTCAGATAGCTAGGTGGGACATCCACACATCTCAGTCATAGTCAGTACATTGGTCCTCAATTAAGATGCTATCAGCAAACTCTGTGCTAGTAGGAAAAGGCAGGTGTGAGTGTTAGTTCCTTTTCTTCATACACTGGCTGCTAGCTTATAATCAGGTTCTGTCCATCCCTGTGGATTCTGGAATACCTTGGAATAACATTGGAAAACCAGGCAGGACAGCCATTGTAAACGATTAAGCAGAAAAACCATTGTGAAACCCATGGAGTTTATCCTCATCATGATAGATTAACCATCCCTGTGGATGATGATCCCAGCTGTAACACTCTCCCTACTAAACATCCCTAAACAAACTCTCTTACACTTAAAAGGCCTTGATGAATAAGTGAAGGGGTAAAAGCTACATGGATACCATTGTATCAAGGCATTAAGCAGACAGATAAATAAATCAGTGCAACGGGAGAAAGTCAGTTGCTGCATTCCTTCCTTCTACACTGAATCTATCTTAACGGAGCGCGTAAAAATAGCTTCGACAGGGGCTAATTGTGCTTGTTGTTGAATAATGGATCAGGGAGGGGAGGGGAGGGGAAGGGAGGGGAGGGGAGGAGGAAATGGGGGGAAGGTGGGTGGGAGGAGAGGAGAGACAGGGCCTTCCTGGAACTCGGGTAGGTAACGTCTGTTCTGTTCTTCTGTTCCCCAGCTACAACAGAACCCACCGGTTCCTCTGCCTGCCTGCCTGCATTCGCCTTCAGGTAAAAAATCTGCCATCCATCCATCCACTCCCCCTCCTCCTCCTTTCTCTCTCCTCCTCCTCTTCCCTCTGTTCTGTCTCTCTTCCCTCTGTTCTCTCTCTCTTCCCTCTGTTCTCTCTCTTTCTCTCTCTCTCTCTCTGTCTCTCTCTCTCTCTCTCTCTCTCTCTCTCTCTCTCTCTCTCTGTCTCTCTCTCTCTCTCTCTCTCTCTCTCTCTCTCTCTCTCTCTCTCTCTCTCTCTCTCTCTCTCTCTCTCTCTCTCTCTCTCTCTCTCAGATATGTGGGCCTGTTCATGTACAGGTTCACAATGCAACACAGTACATCTCTCCAGTGGAATATAATAATGAACACCAACAACTGCATGTTATTTGGGAACACAACAACGTGACCAAACAAGGCTTTCTTCTGCGTCCGCTCCAACAACCTAATCCCTTTAGAATCACCCTTGTGAACCCTGTATCACCCTTGTGAACCCTGTATCACCCTTGTGAACCCTGTATCACCCTTGTGAACACTGTATCACCCTAGTGAACCCTGTTTCACCCTTGTGAACCCTGTATCACCCTAGTGAACCCTGTATCACCCTTGTGAACACTGTATCACCCTAGTGAACCCTGTATCACCCTTGTGAACCCTTTGAGAGGCTAGTCAAGGATCATATCACCTCCACCTTACTGGCCACCCTAGACCCACTTCAGTTTGCATACCGCCCCAACAGGTCCACAGACGACGCAATCGCCATCACACTGCACACTGCCCTATCCCATCTGGACAAAAGGACTACAGCTCAGCCTTCAACACCATAGTACCCTCCAAGCTCATCATCTAGCTGGAGGCCCTGTGTCTCAACCCCTCCCTGTGCAATTGGGTCCTGGACTTTCTGACGAGCCGCACCCCAGGTGGTAAAGGTAGGAAACAACATCTCCACTTTACTGACCCTCAACACTGGGGCCCCACAAGGGTGCGTTCTCAGCCCCCTCCTGCACTCACTATTCACCCATGACTGCGTGGACATGCATGCCTCCAACTCAATCCTCAAGTTTGCAGACGCCAGTAGAGAGAGAGAGCCTACAGGGAGGAGGTGAGGGCCCTCGGAGTGTGGTGTCGGGAAAATAACCTCTCACTCAACGTCAACAAAACTAAGGAGATGATCGTGGACTTCAGGAAACAGCAGAGGGAGCATCCCCCTATCCACATCAACAGGACAGCAGTGGAGTAGGTGGAAAGTTTTAAGTTCCTGGGCGTACACATCACTGACAAACTGAAATGGTCCACCCACACAGACAGCGTGGTGAAGAACACCCACACAGACAGCGTTGTGAAGAAGGTGCAGCAGCACCTCTTTAACCTAAGGAGGCTGAACCAATTTGGCTTGTCACCCAAAACCCTGACAAAACCCTGACAAACTTTTACAGATGCACAATCGAGAGCTGTGGGGCTGTATCACAGCCTGGTACGGCAACAGCACCACCCTCAACCACAGGGCTCTCCAGAGGGTGGTGCGGTCTGCACAACACATCATCGGGGGCAAACTACCTGCCCTTCATGGCACCTACAGCACCCGATGTCACAGGAAGGCCAAAAAGATCATCAAGGACATCAACCACCCGAGCCACAGCCTGTTCACCCCGCTATCATCCAGAAGGCGAGGTCAGTACAGGTGCATCAAAGCTGGGACCGAGAGACTGAAAAACAGGTTCTATCTCAAGGCCATATACTTACATGTACATATTCTCATTCACCCTTTTAGATGTGTGTGTGTTAGGTAGTTGTTGTGGAATTGTTAGATTACTTGTTAGATTTGTGTTTATTAGGTAGTTGTTGTGGAATTGTAAAATTACTTGTTAGATTTGTGTGTATTAGGTAGTTGTTGTGGAATTGTAAAATTACTTGTTAGATTTGTGTGTATTAGGTAGTTGTTGTGGAATTGTAAAATTACTTGTTAGATTTGTGTTTATTAGGTAGTTGTTGTGGAATTGTAAAATTACTTGTTCGATTTGTGTGTATTAGGTAGTTGTTGTGGAATTGTTAGATGTGTGTGTGTTAGGTAGTTGTTGTGGAATTGTTAGATTACTTGTTGGATTTGTGTGTATTAGGTAGTTGTTGTGGAATTGTTAGATTACTTGTTAGATTTGTGTGTATTAGGTAGTTGTTGTGGAATTGTTAGATTACTTGTTAGATATTACTGCACGGTCGGAACTAGAAGCACATTTGCATTAACATCTGCTAACCATGTGTATGTGACCAATAACATCTGCTAACCCTGTGTATGTGACCAATAACATCTGCTAACCCTGTGTATGTGACCAATAACATCTGCTAACCCTGTGTATGTGACCAGAACCATCTGCTACCCCTGTGTATGTGACCAATAACATCTACTAACCCTGTGTATGTGACCAATAACATCTGCTAACCCTGTGTATGTGACCAATAACATCTACTAACCCTGTGTATGTGACCAATAACATCTGCTAACCCTGTGTATGTGACCAATAACATCTGCTAACCATGTGTATGTGACCAATAACATCTACTAATCGTGTGTATGTGACCAATAACATCTGCTAACCCTGTGTATGTGACCAATAACATCTACTAACCCTGTGTATGTGACCAATAACATCTGCTAACCCTGTGTATGTGACCAATAACATCTGCTAACCCTGTGTATGTGACCAATAACATCTGCTAACCCTGTGTATGTGACCAATAACATCTGCTAACCCTGTGTATGTGACCAATACCATCTGCTAACCCTGTGTATGTGACCAATACCATCTGCTACCCCTGTGTATGTGACCAATAACATCTGCTAACCCTGTGTATGTGACCAATAACATCTGCTAACCCTGTGTATGTGACCAATAACATCTGCTAACCATGTGTATGTGACCAATAACATCTGCTACCCATGTGTATGTGACCAATAACATCTGCTGACCATGTGTATGTGACCAATAACATCTGCTAACCCTGTGTATGTGACCAATAACATCTGCTAACCATGTGTATGTGACCAATAACATCTGCTAACCATGTGTATGTGACCAATAACATCTGCTAACCCTGTGTATGTGACCAATAAAATCTGCTAACCCTGTGTATGTGACCAATAACATCTGCTAACCCTGTGTATGTGACCAATAACATCTGCTAACCCTGTGTATGTGACCAATAACATCTGCTATCCCTGTGTATGTGACCAATAACATCTGATAACCCTGTGTATGTGACCAATAACATCTGCTAACCATGTGTATGTGACCAATAACATCTGCTAACCCTGTGTATGTGACCAATAACATCTGCTAACCCTGTGTATGTGACCAATAACATCTGTTAACCCTGTGTATGTGACCAATAACATCTGCTAACCCTGTGTATGTGACCAATAACATCTGCTAACCCTGTGTATGTGACCAATAACATCTGCTAACCCTGTGTATGTGACCAATAACATCTGCTAACCCTGTGTATGTGACCAATAACATCTGCTAACCCTGTGTATGTGACCAATAACATCTGCTAACCCTGTGTATGTGACCAATAACATCTGCTAACCATGTGTATGTGACCAATAACATCTGCTAACCCTGTGTATGTGACCAATAACATCTGCTAACCATGTGTATGTGACCAATAACATCTGCTAACCCTGTGTATGTGACCAATAACATCTGCTAACCCTGTGTATGTGACCAATAACATCTGCTAACCCTGTGTATGTGACCAATAACATCTGCTAACCCTGTGTATGTGACCAATAACATTAGATTTTGATTTGAGTTGTATGTTCGTTGCTTTGAGGCCATGGCTTGCTTTGAGGCCATGGCTTGCTTTGAGGCCATGGCTTGCTTTGAGACCATGGCTTGCTTTGAGTCCATGGCTTGCTTTGAGGCCATGGCTTGCTTTGAGGCCATGGCTTGCTTTGAGGCCATGGCTTGCTTTGAGGCCATGGCTTGCTTTGAGGCCATGGCTTGCTTTGAGGCCATGGCTTGCTTTGAGGCCATGGCTTGCTTTGAGGCCATGGCTTGCTTTGAGGCCAAGGCTTGCTTTGAGACCATGGCTTGCTTTGAGGCCATGGCTTGCTTTGAGGCCATGGCTTGCTTTGAGGCCATGGCTTGCTTTGAGGCCAATGCTTGCTTTGAGGCCATGGCTTGCTTTGAGGCCATGGCTTGCTTTGAGGCCATGGCTTGCTTTGAGGCCATGGCTTGCTTTGAGACCATGGCTTGCTTTGAGACCATGGCTTGCTTTGAGACCATGGCTTGCTTTGAGGCCAAGGCTTGCTTTGAGGCCATGGCTTGCTTTGAGGCCATGGCTTGCTTTGAGGCCATGGCTTGCTTTGAGGCCATGGCTTGCTTTTAGGCCATGGCTTGCTTTGAGGCCATGGCTTGCTTTGAGGCCATCTTTGAGGCCATGGCTTGCTTTGAGGCCATGGCTTGCTTTGAGGCCATGGCTTGCTTTGAGGCCATGGCTTGCTTTGAGGCCATGGCTTGCTTTGAGACCATGGCTTGCTTTGAGGCCATGGCTTGCTTTGAGGCCATGGCTTGCTTTGAGGCCATGGCTTGCTTTGAGGCCATAGCGTGTCAGACAATAAACTTGTGTTTTAACAAAAATGGAAAAACAACAATTAAAGCTTAAACCTTAACACAACCTAAACTCCACATAATCCTCTTACTGTATTCCACACAGAAGGGCTTCAATGGTAAATACCCATATCAAGTGTGTTGGTTTATTCTAATATCGCAACAAAGTTATCGTCCGTTTCACTGAGAAAGTTGAAAGCTGCTAAGGTTTGGTTTGAGTCTTAGCATAAACAGAACAGCCATGTGCAGACACACACACACACACACACACACACACACACACACACACACACACACACACACACACACACACACACACACACACACACACCCCGTTCGGCTCATCAAAAGGAATGTGTGCAGGTGATGGAAGAATGCTTTACGCTCTAAAACAGCTTTTATTCCCTTCAACAAATAAGTGCTTGTTAAAAACTACTTTGTTACTTGTGTTCTGGTCTGTTGCTGTCAATGGGAGGACAGCCTGTAAAATACATGCTGGAGTCTACACACTTATAGCAAACAGAGTATAGAGAGTATAATGGGAATTTGGTTTCACTTTATATTTGACGGTACAGAAATGACCAGTTATTTACTAAGCAAATCACCTGGCAAAAAAAATGGTAATTACACAGTGAAAACAAATGAACTAAATGCCTGCTACTTTGGGATACATTCACTGGGTATTTTCTAGGCCTCGACATTCCTGAGGATAAGGACACTAGTTTCGGTGATACAGTTTGCTGCTATCTTGGGCTGGCTGTCTACTGATCTCTTCTGATTATGAACAGATTGCTTTTTAATTGCTTGAACAGATAATTATATCTTACGGTTTTCAGATTTTACAGTCTTTTCTCAGCCTTGATCAAGATAACATATATTAAGTATATAAATGTCTGCCTATTCATCTGAAAATAATTATCAACAATGTGTGTGCGTGCGTTCGTTTCTGCTTTCACGTCTGCGTTTGAGCTCGGCCTGTGTGCGTACGTTCGTTTCTGCTTTCACGTCTGCGTTTGAGCTCGGCCTGTGTGCGTGTTTTGCTCGTTTCATGTGTGTGCGTCTGCGTTTTATCACAGTCTAAATCTTTTACATTTTCCCTGCCGTTCCCTCAGCATGTCTGATCTCCTCTCAGCATCTCTGATCTCCTTTCAGCATGTCTGATATCCTCTCAGCATCTCTGATCTCCTCTCAGCATGTCTGATCTCCTCTCAGCATGTCTGATCTCCTCTCAGCATGTCTGATCTCCTCTCAGCATGTCTGATCTCCTCTCAGCATGTCTGATCTCCTCTCAGCATGTCTGATCTCCTCTCAGCACCTCTGATCTCCTCTCAGCATGTCTGATCTCCTCTCAGCATCTCTGATCTCCTCTCAGCATCTCTGATCTCCTCTCAGCATGTCTGATCTCCTCTCAGCATGTCTGATCTCCTCTCAGCATCTCTGATCTCCTCTCAGCATGTCTGATCTCCTCTCAGCATGTCTGATCTCCTCTCAGCATGTCTGATCTCCTCTCAGCATGTCTGATCTCATCTCAGCATGTCTGATCTCCTCTCAGCATCTCTGATCTCCTCTCAGCATGTCTGATCTCCTCTCAGCAGTTTGAACAGAGCTATGTTCAACAGCAACACACACACACACACACACACACACACACACACACACACACACACACACGCGCGTTCTAACAGGCAGGATGCAAAGACAGGATCACAATCAGACAGGATCAATATCAGACAGGATCTATATCAGACAGGATCAATATCAGACAGGAGCAATATCAGACAGGATCGAAATAAGACAGGATCGATATCAGACAGGATCAATATCAGACAGGATCAATATAAGACAGGATCACAATCAGACAGGATCACAACCAGACGGGATCGCAATCAGAAAGGATCACTCCAATCAGCATCAACGTGATACTACAAGGAAACTATCAGCAGGCCTGGTCGTATCGAGGCCATATCCCCAAACGTGCAACATTCAACAACAAGCAACAGCTATGCTGCAAAGTAATTGGACAGCCTTCCAGCTTCCTTGTTCTGATTGGTCAGTTTCTTACCTAGGGATTACCTACTGTAGGTATTTTGTGTAGAAAAATAGAGGGACGAGTATGGACCCTCCCTTTTTAATTTTTTTTTAGATACTACTACACTGTTAGATACTACTACACTGTTAGATACTACTGCACTGTTAGATACTACTGCACTGTTAGATACTACTGCGCTGTTAGATACTACTACACTGTTAGATACTACTACACTGTTAGATACTACTGCACTGTTAGATACTACTGCGCTGTTAGATACTACTGCGCTGTTAGATACTACTGCACTGTTAGATACTACTGCACTGTTAGATACTACTGCACTGTTAGATACTACTACACTGTTAGATACTACTGCGCTGTTAGATACTACTGTGCTGTTAGATACTACTACACTGTTAGATACTACTACACTGTTAGATACTACTGTGCTGTTAGATACTACTGCACTGTTAGATACTACTACACTGTTAGATACTACTACACTGTTAGATACTACTGCACTGTTAGATACTACTGCACTGTTAGATACTACTGTGCTGTTAGATACTACTGCGCTGTTAGATACTACTGTGCTGTTAGATACTACTGCACTGTTAGATACTACTGCACTGTTAGATACTACTGCACTGTTAGATACTACTGCACTGTTAGATACTACTGCACTGTTAGATACTACTGCACTGTTAGATACTACTGCGCTGTTAGATACTACTACACTGTTAGATACTACTACACTGTTAGATACTACTGCACTGTTAGATACTACTGCACAGAATACACCAGTACTACTCCAAATGTGTAATTAGTACAGTTAGTTCCATGTGAGCTGATACTAAACCAAGGTGAGTTAGACCGTTCATTG
This sequence comes from Oncorhynchus mykiss, assembly GCF_057628025.1. Lineage (NCBI taxonomy): Eukaryota > Metazoa > Chordata > Actinopteri > Salmoniformes > Salmonidae > Oncorhynchus > Oncorhynchus mykiss. The sequence goes on along the minus strand of NC_143044.1, from coordinate 54,886,703 downwards.
TACTTGTGCCATGTGACATTAATACTTTCCCACACAGAAGACACTGAGTGTTTGTTTCAAACTCTGACACTGGGTAGTACCATTATAGGTATACCTTATGAAAATAATCCTGAAACATCCTTGATTTCAGCTACCCCCCCAATAATTTACATGTTTGGCTTCCCACCAATGCATTCTAATGTTCCCTGACATCTTTACATTTTAATATTCCTATATTATGATCAACCACTCGTAATGCAATGCAGACGGGACAGCAGGCATTAATAATTTGAATCGCATTTGGTGCATCATGAATACTGATTATTTTCTGAAACAAGTTCTGTTTCAGTGCTGCTCGTGCAGGAGAGAGGAGGCTAGCCTGGCGGATCCAAAAACACCATTAGCCAGGTGGTAGGCCATGAATTAAAAATAACCGAACACAGTTTTCCAGTCAGGCTGTTACCTCCGCGCTCCTCCACTCTCCCGCCCCTCCTCCACCCTCTCCCGCCCCTCCTCCACCCCCTCCCTCCCTCCCCCCACCACCACCACCGCCACCACTCCCGCCCCCCTCCTGCAGTGTTCCGTGACAGAAGGGAAGGCAGAAGATTTCACTCTTTTTCCATCATGATGGAGAAGAATTCTGAGGTGAATGAACCCAGCGTTCTACTACAGGATGACCTGATCCGGCAAAAAATGTGCGCCTGTCGCCTGATCCGGATAGATGCCACCCTCCCAGTCCCTCCCCTCCCCTACCTCCCATCCTCCCAGTCCCAACCCTCCCCTACCTCCTCTTCCTCCCAGTCCCAACCCTCCCCTACCTCCCATCCTCCCAGTCCCAACCCTCCCCTACCTCCCATCCTCCCAGTCCCAACCCTCCCCTACCTCCCACCCTCCCAGTCCCTCCCCTCCCCTACCTCCCATCCTCCCAGTCCCTTCCCTCCCCTATCTCCCATCCTCCCAGTCCCTTCCCTCCCCTACCTCCCATCCTCCCAGTCCCTACCCTCCCCTACCTCCCATCCTCCCAGTCCCAACTCCCCCCTACCTCCCATCGTCCCAGTCCCTACCCTTCCCTACCTCCCACCCTCCCAGTCCCTACCCTCCCCTACCTCCTATCCCCCCAGTCACTACCCTCCCCTACCTCCCATCCTCCCAGTCCCTACCCTCCCTCCCATCTTCCCAGTCCCAACCCTCCCCTACCTCCCACCCCCCAGTCCCAACCCTCCCCTACATCCCACCCTCCCAGTCCCAACCCTCCACTATCTCCCACCCTCCCAGTCCCAACCCTTATATCCTCTCAGTCCCAACCCTCCCATCCTCCCAGTCCCAACCCCGTCCTCTTCCTCCCAGTCCCTACCCTCCACATCCTCCCAGTCCCAACCCTCCTCTTCCTCCCAGTCCCAACCCTCCCCTACCTCCCATCCTCCCAGTCCCTTCCCTCCCCTACCTCCCATCCTCCCAGTCCCAACCCTCCCCTACCTCCCATCCTCCCAGTCCCTTCCCTCCCCTACCTCCCATCCTCCCAGTCCCTACCCTCCCCTACCTCCCATCCTCCCAGTCCCAACTCCCCCCTACCTCCCATCGTCCCAGTCCCTACCCTTCCCTACCTCCCACCCTCCCAGTCCCTACCCTCCCCTACCTCCTATCCCCCCAGTCACTACCCTCCCCTACCTCCCATCCTCCCAGTCCCTACCCTCCCCTACCTCCCATCTTCCCAGTCCCAACCC